>NC_135816.1:74340368-74489955 GCF_964213995.1 Mustelus asterias | reverse complement strand
TTGGAAACCGTGGTAGCCAATTTGCACCACAGCCAGATCCCACAAACACCAAAGTTATAATGACCCAGATAACCAGTTTTACTAAAAAACGGACTTGACTAGATAGTAGCCATTTTTCTGGTCCACCAGCATCTCAAAGTCATTTACAGGCAACTCAACACAAACCAGGAACCCATAGCTTGTTTCCAATGTTCAGGGCCAAAGACTGGTATGTCTCATCAAGGTGGCTGTCCCCCGTATTGCAGTCTCATGTGGTGTAGCAAGTACCTCAGTGAAGAAGCAGTGATGAGCCGGATGTCCCACCGATAGGTACTAACCAGTGACACCCTTGACATGCACACATTGGATACTGGATGAAGAGACAGTCAGAATATTGTAACATAGTTGAATATTCTATCAGCACTCTGACATTAATACCTCAGCAACAGACAGGAGGGGTCAAAACATGTGGTTAAAAAAATACTAGCAGTGAGGTGGCAAACGAAGAGTATGAAAAGAATAGAATTGTGACTCAGAACCTCACCAACAAAACTATGGCTGTAATCTTACCGTCCCGTCCAACACGGGAATCGGAGCCGGCAAGGAGCAGACCACGGAAAAGGTTGGTTGACCTCGGGCGGGATTTTACAGTTTTGGGGAGGAGTGAGGGCCATAAAATCCCACCCTATATCTCAAGAATATGTATATACAAAGTAAATGCAATAACTAAATGGCTGTGCAAGAGAAAGGCCTAACTTTAATACTTCAGTTGCTGGGGTATTTATGACTTTTGCGCCAATGACGAATGGCTGATTTCAAAAGAAAGCATTAATTAGTCCTTTGATGTGATGATGTTGAAATCGGCTGTATTTTAATTGGCCTGAATACATATTCTTAATGATCCAGGAATATTGGCGGACAGCCTTTTTGATCTCTGGATGGTTAGACCTCCTGACTCTCCAATCCCCCCAACCCGACCTTCCAACTCTCCAACCCCACCCCCCCGACCCTCCAACTCTCCCAACCCCCCTGACCCTCCGACTCTCCCAATCCCCCAACCCTCCGACTCTTCCGACCCTCTGACCTAACTACGCTGCCCAACCTGCCACTTACCATCCTGCCAACTTTCTCACTTATCGCACTTACGCTCATTCACTAACACACTGAAAAGCTTTTTAAATATCCCTAAGCTTTTAAATGTGCCACTGGATGAAGACTTACCTGAATATGGCACCTAGTGTCGTAAATGGGGAGCATGGCTTGTTGCCCCAATGAATCTACACCACGAGGAAAACCTCCCTCAATAGGAACGCTCAACATTTTTGAAGATGACCAGTTCAGAAGTTCAGGCCAGAAATGTGTAAACAATAGGAACAGAGGGGCAATCCAATGGTTGATTGCTATTTCTCAGAAGATCTTGTCCAAATGACATCCCATCCCTCATGTAATGTTATATTTTAATCAAATTTATGAACTTAAGCTGTTAGTTTAAATCCCATTTGTGATGTTACTGTACCTTCAAGAAATGTATTCTTTTTAAATCATGTTCTCTGCAGTTTGTAAGCCAGGCCTTGTTGCAGCACTGGTTGCCTGACTAGGATGTCCCTTTTACTGTTGCTTAAACGGGGCTTTGTTTATTTTTACTTTGGGCCTCATGTCCTTTCTGGAATTTTTATGACCCTGAATTGTTGGAAAAAGATTGATTGACAAGTCAGTCAGGTGGTGCCTCCACAGAGGAATTCAAGGCTTCACTTTCAGTTTGGGTTAGAATGTGTTTTTACTTCAGGCTGGTATTGTAAATTCTGCTGGCTAGCTGGAAATAGGTCTTCTGGCCTTCTTGGAGTGAAAATTCTGCTGTTGGTGAGAGTGTGTCTGTCTCTTGAAGTAGTTCGCTGGGAAAAATTAGTGACCAGCAGTGGCATAATCTCTACCTCGAAGTCCGCTGCAAGTTACAAGGCTGGGAAGTCAGAGTTTCAATTCTCCAACCAAAGGACTACGTTTCAGTATCATGTGAGCATTGTTATTTTCTGTGCTAAACCTGTGGCAGGGATTGGTTTATAAGGAGCTTGTTTGTTTGGAACATTTAATGTAGTTGTTAAGGTTTGTACAATATCATGGATTTTTTTTCTTGTTTGTAATTGGTAAAAGTTATTACTACATGTTAACTGCATTCTTAAGTAAACTTTGTTTGTTAAAAGCTCCCTAGTGGGTCATTTAAATCATATCCGAAGTGAAACATCTCATGCTGACCCACACCAAATTCAAATTGCAAAACTTATGATCCAGGCAGACTTCTAAAACATTTTGGAGTTTCTGACCTGGATTATAACACATTCCATATGACATACAAATTCTCATAGGCTATTGACAATGAAATCTTATTTCAATTAAAAACATGATTACATTTTATTCAATCACTTAAATGAAACAACAAACTGCAACGTTGGAATGTAGTTATTTTTCAGATAAGCATCCTTTTAACAATGTGATTAGCATTAGTTACCGTCAGTCACTCTCTGGCACTGAAAATTAAATATTGCAAGCGTGGAATATCATTCCTTCAAGTTTTAGTTGATGTTGGAGATTTTCAATGTTAAATTTAAACATTGTTTTAATTTTTCTTTGTCTCCTTTTGTCTCTTAATCTAAGCTTTCTTTACCTCTCTATTTCTTTTCCTGCATTTGAGTTAATGTTGAATTCACTCACTCTAGTTTACACTTCCTTCTTAGTCCTTGCATTGTTAATTTCACAACTCTTGAATCTGATTGACCGAGTTGTCTGACCTGTCCACTCAGCTCCCAAATGCCCGCTTCCCCTTGCGACACCTGTACCTTGAAGCAACTGGCCTATGAAAAAAAATAAGAAGCTTAAATATGTAAGGACACATGCCATCAGATGCCTTGCTACAGCAAGTTATGGCCCATTGCAATAATGCCTGATGAAAAAGAAGCACTTGTTTGTGGAGGTTGGAAGAAAGCAGGTGTACCATCCTAAATTGGTTTTGTGACCTCAGACGAAAGCACTAATTGCATTTTGAAACGTATTTGTTCACTCACTGGATAAGATGCGCAGTAAAGATGACTGAAATTGTCACCAGCTGTCAAGAACCAGGTTTAAAAATTACTTCGCTCTCCACTTATTAGAAGGGCTAGAGGGACAAATAATTCAATCTATTGCCATTGGGACCATGATAGTGCTTTGCTGCCTGTTTCCAAATTTAGAGTCACATATCAAAATTCATACATGTGCACTTTCTTGAGACAAATTAGATCTTAACTTCTGTTATGGTTAATCATGAAATAAAAGATATGGTTGATTGATCAGAATTGCCAATCCTCTGGAAATACCCTGGATTCTGCCAGAATTAAAGACCAAAGACTTGTTAGAGTAAAATAACAGGGAAATTAATAACTCTTCAGAAAGAAAAAGTCCTGCATGCATTTCTGTTCATTGGTTTTAAAAATATGGACAGAGTTTGACTCTCAGCCAAGGATCATCCAATGAGATAGTGAAGAATACTTCTGCTTTCTGACTGATGTGGGAAGGCAGGTATGGGCATGTTGGCCAGCAGGATTACATCCAGAGTTCCCAATCCTACAATGCCATTTTAACGTTAAATGACAGCCAACTCAACGTGATTATATTTAAAACCTCCAAACATAGTGCATGAACTTTTACAATAGGTGTAAAAAAATGGAAAAGAAAGAATGAACTTTCATTTGTATAATGTTTTTCTCATCCTCAGGATGTCCCAAAGTGTTTTACAGCCAATGAAGCACTTTTCAAGAAGCCGAATAGCCTCATTCTGTGCTATAAATGACTTACTCTTCAGTCACTGGCGTAACCAAGTGAAATGCCAATTTATGCAGAGTCAGACCCCATAATTTGATAAATGACCATATAATTTATTTTAGTGTGTGAAGTTTGAGTATCGGCCAGGACATCAGGAGAAATTCCCCATCAAATCTCATGGCTCGGAGCCCAGACAACCATTAGGCTTGTTGAAACAGCTGATGCCCAAAGAAAACATTGCTTGATTGACAGCTCAGGCTCTCTGATTTCTGCTGTCAATTTCATAGAACATTACAGTGCAGTACAGGCCCTTCGGCCCTCGATGTTGCGCCGACCTGTGAAACCAATCTAAAGCCCATTTAACCTACACTATTCCAATATCATCCATATGTTTATCCAATGACCATTTAAATGCCCTTAATATTGGTGAGTCCACTACTGTTGCAGGCAGGGCATTCCACGCCCTTACTACTCTCTGAGTAAAGAAAATAATTCTCACATCTGTCCTATATCTATCACACCTCAATTTAAAGCGATGTCCCCTCGTGCTAGCTATCACCATCCAAGGAAAAAGGCTCTCACTGTCCACCCTATCCAATCCTCTGATCATCTTATATGCCTCTATTAAGTCACCTCTTAACCTTCTTCTCTCTGACGAAAACAGCCTCAAGTCCCTCAGCCTTTCCTCATAAGACCTTCCTACCATACCAGGCAACATCCTGGTAAATCTCCTCTGCACCCTTTCCAATGCTTCCACATCCTTCCTATAATGCGGCGACCAGAACTGTACGCAATACTCCAAGTGCGGCCGCACCAGAGTTTTGTACAGCTGCAACATGACCTCATGGCTCCGAAACTCAATCCCTCTGCCAATAAAAGCTAACACTCCGTATGCCTTCTTAACCCTATCAACCTGTGTGCCAACTTTCAGGGATCTATGCACATGGACACCGAGATCTCTCTGCTCATCCACACTACCAATTATCTTACCATTAGCCCAGTACTCTGTATTCCTGTTACTCCTTCCAAAGTGAATCGCCTCACACTTTTCCGCATTAAACTCCATTTGCCACCTCTCAGCCCAGCTCTGCAGCTTATCTATGTCCCTCTGTAACCTGCAACATCCTTCCGCACTGTCCACAACTCCACCGACTTTAGTGTCATCCGCAAATTTACTAACCCGTCCTTCTACGTCCTCATCCAGGTCATTTATAAAAATGACAAACAGCAGTGGCCCCAAAACAGATCTTTGCTGAACACCACTAGTAACTGAACTCCAGGATGAACATTTCCCATCAACCACCACCCTCTGTCTTCTTACAGCTAACCAATTTCTGATCCAAACTACTAAATCACCCTCAATCCCATGCCTCCGTATCTTCTACAATAGCTTACCGTGGGGAACCTTATCAAACGCCTTACTGAAATCCATCTCTAAACTCAATTTCACAATGTTTATTTGCACATCCTTAAGCCGTTTCAAGGGGCTGTGGTTTTTGTCAATTATACTTTAAAGGGTCTGGATGATCAACACTTTTATTGCCCAAGTCAGTGGTCTCCAACCTTTCCAAGCACAAGATCACTTTTAGCATCAAAATGCAGCATGAGGTCTACTCTTAAAAATGTGAATTTACCAAAATCCCCCAAAATGTACGTATGCATAACACTCAACAATTCTTAGCGTGACGCCTGTGCTTGAACACTATCTATGAGCGCTGTGAAGTCTGGGTCATAGTTTTTGACGGACAATCTCATACAGTCCATCAGATGGGCATCTGTGAGATGAGTATGATACTTGGACTTGATTTTCAGATGCGGAAAGTCACTTCACAAGAGGTATGTGGAACAAAAGTAGGTCTTCACCTTGAGTGCACATGATGTCAGAAGAGCGTACTCCTCTGTTTACAACTCCCTAAAAGTTTTTGTCCCTTGACCTAGCTTTCAGATTTATGTCATTTTGTATGATGATTATTTCCATGTTAAGTCCACTGCTTTGTTTGAACACCCGCTGAAATTTTTGCTGTCAGTTCTCCGATGTCCACTGAACAAAAAGGATTTGAGACAAATATAATTATTTGTTCCATCTTGTCTAACTCCTGAGATCATGGGTGGGATTTTACAGCTTTGCTCGTCCCAAAACTGTAAAATCCCACCCAAGGTCAACGGATCTTCCCATGCTCCACCCCTTGCCCGCTACGATTCCTGTGCGGGGTGGGCTGGTAACATTCTGGCCCATCTGTTGAATTTCTTTCTGAATTTGTTCAGGTGGTCACAGAATACTTTTGGATGGAACCCTTGCTATTTGACATGTTTTGCATTTTCTCCAGATTTGGGGAGTGCTCAGTAATTTTGTTCTTTAATTGGGAGGATCACAGGCCCAGTTTCAACCTGAAAACATTCAATGCACCGAACACGTGTGACAAAATCTCTGTCCCTCCCCTGTAGTTCATGGTTCAGCTCATTCAATTTGGTGTTTAAGCCTCGCAACCACACATTATCTGACAGCTGGTCGTACACCTCATTTCTTGATTTAGGAAAGATGACAATTTTAGGGAGCTAAAGCTAAAAATCTCTGGAGGACTTTTCCTCGACTTAACCACCTCAGATCTGCATGAAGGATTAGCTCTCTGTAGGGGGCATCAAGCTCATTGAGGAACAATTTGAACAAGCAATGTTGCAGAGCTTGGCATAAATTGCATTGGCTATCTTGAGAACAACTATCATTACTTGAGAAAAATCAATAACCTTGCTCATTAGCGCTTGTTGGTGAATAACACAGTGGTAATTGACAAATGAGGAGAATTCAGATCATTTCTTTGAATGCCATGCAAACAAAAACAATCAGCTGGGCTGTATCGGTCATGTCTACCGACTGATCAAACTGCAGTGAGAAACAGTGGTAGCACAGTGGTTAGCACTGCTGTTTCACAGCTCCAGGGACCTGGGTTCGATTCCCGGCTTGGGTCACTGTCTGTGTGGAGTTTGCACATTCTCCTCATGTCTGCATGGGTTTCCTCCGGGTGCTCCAGTTTCCTCCCACAGTCCAAAGATGTGCAGGTTAGGTTGATTGGCCATGCTAAAATTGCCCCTTAGTGTCCTGAGATGCGTAGGTTAGAGAGATTAGTGGGTAAAATATGTAGGGATATGGGGGTAGGGCCTGGGTGGGATTGTGGTCGGTGCAGACTCGATGGGCCGAATGGCCTCTTTCTGTACTGTAGGGTTTCTATGATTTCTATGAAACATTTACAGCATGATAAGTCTTTGTGTATTTGCTGAGACACATCCTCAGACAACAATTCCATCCTTCTGGCTACTGTTAAAGCACCAAGCAGCATAATTTCATCTTTGTTTTTAAAGACTTTAAACAAGGTGTCAGAAGCAACCACCATAGCCTCCTTAATAACTTTGCCATCGGTGAACAGTTTTAGGTGTTGCCAGCAAATGGCTAATGCAAAAAGACACCGTTTTGCTAGCCTTGCCTTTAGCCACAAGTTTTGAAAAGAGTGACTATCGAGTTTGCAACATTCCCTTTAATTACCCAACTTTCTTTGTCCAAATGTTTAAAGGGAAATTTTCTTGAAACTTTGTATCCATTTTCTTGTGATGCTGTTCCAAATTACCTCTTTAACTCAAGGCTACACTCTGTTGACAAATGGTCTTGCCTTTGAAATTAGTACAAAGAAATTCACTTCCCCGTTCCTGGTGGAAATTGTAGGATTTTGCCCTCTTAAAGGTCCCTGGCTCCACACTCGTCATTTTGTCTTCACCCATCTTAGTCCATGTTTTGGTGCCTCCAATTCGGCAATGAGCTGATTTTCTTGTCAATATGAGGTGCCCAAGTTCAATGCATTTTTGCATTGTTCAGCAGTTAATGACCTGATTCACTCATCATCATGAGAAGCCAGAGTCACAAGAAACCTGAGTCCCGTGCATTTCTGCAGCAGTTCAGCAACCTATGCCAATGGACTTAGCCTCAGGAGCATTCGTCTACTTGGAGATCACCAGCCTAGACAAAATACTTTTTTTTTTCAACATAATAGAAAGTTATGAACGAAATAATTTTTTAAAAGATTTTTTTCTATACATCCTACAGTCAGGATAGGGTTCATTGGTTCTACACAGTGTAGAATGGACCAACGGTCTTGTAAGGGCGGCATGGTGGCTGGCACTGCTGCTTCACAGCGCCAGGCACCCGGGTTCAATTTCAGCCTTGGGTGACGGTCTGTTTGGAGTTTGCACATTCTCACTGTGTCAGCGTGGGTTTCCTCCCACAGTCCAAAGATGTGCTGGTTAGGTTGATTAGCCATGTACAAGTTAGGGGAATTGTTGGGGTAAATATGTGGAGTTACCGGGATAGGGCCTGGGCAAGAAGCTCTGCTCTGTCTGAGAGTCAGTGCAGACTCGATGGGCCGAATGGCCTCCTTCTACACTGTAGGGATTCTCTAATTCTAACTGCCGTAGCTTTCCTCATAAGACAACCCACCCATTCCAATATTAGTCTAGTAAATCTTCTCTGAACTGCTTCTAAAGCATTTACATCTTTCCTTAAACAAGGATTATTCCAGATTTGGTCTCATCAGTGTCCTGTACAACTCAACACAACATCCCTCCTTTTGAATCAATCCACCTCACAATGAATGATAACATCTATTAGCTTTCCCAATTACTTGATGCACTAGGCTTTTATAATTAATGCACTAAGACACTCAGATCCAACTGAATTTTAAAGCTCTGCAATCTTTCACCATTTAGATAATGTTTCTTTTTTTATTCTTCCTGCCAAAATGGGCCATTTCACATTTTCCCACATTATATTCCATTTGCCGGATCTTTACCCACTCATTTAATGTATCTATATTCCTTTGCAGCCACCTTATGTTCTCTTCACAATTTACTTTTTCTGCCTATCTTTGTGTCCCCAGCAAATTTCGTAACCATTCCTTCGGTGTGGCAACCATCACAGTGGAATTTGGTCCTATTATCACATAACAATCCTGTGCATGTGCCAGCAGAAGCCTCCACATATAAACAAGTGTAAATCCTTGGATGATTTTATCCCTCTTTCAAGATCACTGGGTCCAGCTGTTTAGCTCTGGCTAATACAATGGATCAGAATAGGGACAAATGCAACAGAAGTGTTTTTGTGTGAGTGAGCAGGTGTGTATGCATGTGAAGGTATGTGAATATATATGTGCCTAGATGCATGTGTGTGCTTGCATATGTATGTGGACATGTATGTGTGTGTGTCTATGTGTGTTAGTATGTATGTGTGTAGGTGTATAACTATGTTTGTATGTGTATAGGTTTGTATGTATGTTTATAGGGATGCATGTGTGTTGATGCATACAAACAATGATGGATAGGCTCCATCCAGCCTGTTGTGCAAAACTGGAATGCCTTGTATATTACAAAGTTTACACTTCCTACCCATTCAACCACTATGATTTCCTGGGTGAGGTGCTAAACAAATAAAAACAGGCCAATGTAGTGGGGAGAGTTATAGAATCTGGGATCTTCCTCTCCAAAGCCCCTCAAACTATTAAAACTGGTCTAAATGAGGACAAGATTGGGGTCAGTTGTGAAGTCTCCCTCTTCGAGGCTGAATATTCACTTTGCTCATCCACCGAGATCTGGCATTGAGTAAGGTGTCAGAGGTACTACCAGTGAAAGTGGAATTCAGCAAATACTCAACACCTTTAGGAATAGAATGGAGCTAAGAAAATTACTAAAAGAGAAAAAAAGAAATAAGTGTATTCAAAGGATTGCAACCGAACTCCGTGAAAATAGCCAGCTGTACTGTAGTTTGGAGATGGTTTCCTGAAGCAATTCTAATAATTAAGTTTAAGTTTATTTATTGGTGTCACAAGTAGGCTTACATTAACACTGCAATTTAGGTACTGTGAAAATCCTCGATTCGCGCTCTGGCACCTGTTCGGGTACACTGAGGGAGAATTTAGCATTGCCAATGCACCCTAACCAACTTGTACATTTATTGAAGGATGGGTGGGGGAGGGGGATATAGAAATTGAAACAGGAAACTGCAATGAAACATCTTAGTCTGATCCCCTAAGTCAAACTCAAGAGCTAAATGAGACTGAGAACAGCTCAGGGGTTGCAGTACGAAAAGCTACTGATCTATAATTGGATCACATTCATGAGTGTGGATGGAATCATTTGCGGTAAGTCACATTGTGTAATAGGAAATACAACTGCTGATTTGTATGTCCAATGGCAATGGGGTTTGTCAATCAACAGGAAGGAGATTAAAAGGTTTGAAGTTGGAAAAACACAAGTCAAAATGTCTTAATGGGAAGAAAACAACAGAAGAAAATGTACAGAATTTAACCACTCTGTCAATCAGTGGCAGTGTCATTAATGCTGGTGCTTATTTTCAGCTTAAAGGGAATTGTCAGCAATTATATACCTAATGCACTTAACGCAAAGAGCAACAGCCCATTTCAGTTGAAACAGAAAACACATCCTCCTGTCAACAGTCAGCCACTGATACACCCGACCTAAGAGTTGGAATTGTTTCTACGACACATTACACGACTTTAATGATCTAATTACATGACTTGTCAGTTGGGATCATGCCACCCGAGATGCTCTTTAAAGCAGAATGCAACATTATACAATGTGAAATCGACACAGAACCTGAAGGTTTCAGACAAAGGAACTTAAAATTCATTGTGCCACATGGGCAGTTTCATCTTCTTAAATGCAAAAGCAAGTCCATTTTTTTGTTGTTAAAAGATACCAACTTAAAAAAAAGACTGGTGCTTAAAGCCTCTGTTATTGACACTTTAATGGTCTGTTTGACTGACACTTTATAGATTGTAGGAACACCAGTTTTTTCAATGAAATATTAACAAGTTTTTTTTTCATGTATGCCATTGTTACTGCTCGGTTCTTTGGTTCGTAAATATATAGTAGATTAATGGGAATGGAAGGGCCATGGCAGCCGAGAAGGAATGCAGTAACATAAATATTAAATGAACTCTAGGGGCATGAGAACTAAGAATAAAGCTTTAAGATGGAGATAAGGAGAAATTGTTTCTTCCAGAGGTTCATAATATGTGGAATTCTCTTCACCAGAAAATAGTGGAGGCTGGGTCACTGAATTTATTCAAGGCAGAGTTAGACAGATCTTTGGTAGATAAAAGTCAAAGGTTATGGGGCCAGAAAGCAAAGTGGAGTTGAGATCACAACCAGATCAGCCATAATTCTGTTGGATGGCGCAGCAGGCGCAAAGGGCCAAATGGTCTACTCCTGTGCCCAAATCCTATTTCCTAAGAGTTGGCACGTAGGATAAGAGGGACCATTGGGGATGGTTTGAAGGTCCAAGCTTGGCATAGGGGCAACATGTGGAAGCAGTGGGAAGGGATGGGGGGGAGGGGTGATAGGATGTGAGGGGTGAGAGAAAGAGGGCCTGAAATGCAACTAAGCAACTGGGACGAAGTCCTAGCGAACTCGGGTGGCTTTTAACCAGCCACCTTTACCCTTGGCTGCCCCTGTGGCAATCTTTGATCTGCTTCCATGGGCAGCAGGCCCGAATCCATTACAAACCCACCCTCATTTAGAGACGTTCAAAGTCATGAGGGATCTAGACAGAGTAGATAACGAGAATCTGTTCCCATTGGCAAAAGCACACAGATTTAAAATGATTGACAAAGGAACCAAAGGCGACATGAGGAAAAAAATGTTTTTACTCAGCAAGTCATTATGATCTGGAGAACACAGCCTGAGGAAGATTCAATTGTGGCTTTGAAAAGAGTATTGGACAAGCACCTGAAGAGAAAATATATATATATATATATATATATATATATATATACAGGGCTACAGGGCAAAGACTGAAGAGTGGGAACCAGCTAAATCAATCTTGCAGAGGCCTGGTAAGAACTTTAGTGCTGAGTGGCCTCCTATTGTGCTGCGACTGTCCTCTTGATTCAGTGAATTATTGTGCACCATTCTGTTCTGCTTTTTCCTTGTGTCTCTCGATCTACTGTGAAATTTTAATATTCACAACATTGTGAAGGCAAATCCCAGTTAAACCTTCCACTTCAAATCTGAATTAACTTAAGTCAGACCTGCGTATTTTCACAAGTTATCAATAATTACCAACCAAAAGCAGTCAAGCAGCAGCCTGAAGGGAAAAGATCCCTTGTTTAAGCAGGTTCGGAGGGGTACGTGTGGGGATCAGCTGTTACCAGGAACAGTGAAGTACCAAGTTCTCATGTTACTCTGACTGCTTCGGAATATTATACAGATCTATTTTAGGTCTGTGAACAGGTGCAAGGCAGCAAACTAGAAATGAATACACTCATTACCACAGAACAATTTGTCTCAACATTCTGTCAAGGGCTAATTTAACAGTCTGACTTTCTGAAGCACTGAAGGATAGCATACCATGGTAACATTATTCATGACAAACTGGCAATCCCATACCAATAGGATAATTATTGTAGGATTTCCATCCAATTTTGTTTTAGCTTTTTGTATTCATGTTATTGTTGAGGAGTTGGGTAGAGTAATTGCAGATTGGTGTTTGTAAAATTGTAATTTGCCAGGGAGAAAGCATTGTATGGTCCCTTTCAAATGTATGCTTTTTCTGTGCTTAGAGAGTTTAAAAAATGCAAGTACATAGGGAGCCCCAAACTGAAACATTTGTATCGAAAGGCCAAGCAGCAGTTTTACCATGGCAACAGGCTTTTGAAGTTAGCCAATCAATTTGAATCAGGCACTTAGATACAAAGAACCTATTAAATTTAAATCTGATGGTTTTGACAACCTAGGGCCAATCCTATTGTGCAAAATATGTCATCACAGGTATAAAAGGGGGACAGTGGGACAAAAAGAGAGAGCAACTGCCACCTGCCAGAGCTAACAGCTTACAGCTCAGAGAGAGAATCACTGGCTCTCATAGCTTCATCTATGTCTTAGAGAAAGCAGCATCTAAATGGCAAAGATACCAAAGAAGAAAGAAGTTCCAGACAGAAGAACCAAAAGAGAAAACCCAGAATATTTCAGAAGATACAAAACCTGGGTGTAATTTAGAGAGTAACTAAATTCTATTTTTTGTTAATGAGTGGGAATTGTATTTATTGGAACAGCATACAATTAGAATCTTGTTTTATTTGGGAATAGTTAATAGTTAGAAGGGATTTATTCAGTGTGTTAATAGTTTAGTAAATTTTTTCACTGCTAGATAAATAAATTGTTACATGTTGATTTTAGAGTGAGTGTCAGGGATTTATTTTGTATTTAACCACTAGAAGTTGCTGAAGCACGGGTCAAACCACTTCACAGTCACTTTGTACAGATTATAAGGCAAGGTACTCCTCGTTGGGTGTTAGTTCGGGGGGGGGGGAAGGAGAGAGTGATATTTTTCTGTCCCTTCCCACCGGTGGGATCTTCTAGTTCCACCGAAAGCAAGACCCCATGTTGGGGCAGGCAAGCCATACAAAACACCATACACCTCGGCAGGACGGAAGTGAAAATGGCAAACCACCTTTGCCACCAGAAAACATAGTAAGAAGTTTAACAACACCAGGTTAAAGTCCAACAGGTTTATTTGGTAGCAAAAGCATGGGGAGGCAGGAAAATCCAGCCAATAAATTCTAAATTTCAATTATTAAGGTTATATACTGCAAGGCCCATTAATGAGTAGTATAGACCTTTTTAGTCTTTTTGTGACATGGCATAATGAATGAGTTGATGCTCACAGAGTGGTACTGATACTGGGTTCTCCTGGTCTTGCACTGTAAACTGGGTGGGAGAGAAGTAGATTTCCCAGGAAAACACGCAAGCAGCCATCTCTTGGTGTTGCCTCCATATCTCTAGGAAATCTGCAGATCTCCCCACTCTCTCCCACACCCTTTGGTTCACCAATTTGTCAAATTGCCAAGCACAGCAATTTTGAATCAATTGTTTCTGCATCCTGGACATTTTTGAAGGGAGTTGGATTTCAATCAGTTAATATTGAGTTATTTAAAATGTTCATTTTGCACAGTTCTTTTTGTGAAAGAAACCACCAGCACCAGGAAAACATACACAGTGAAGAGTGACATTTGTCTCAAACAAAGCTACTCTGGAAATATTATCAAGTAGGAAGACTATGAACCCCAGCACAAATTATTTACAGAGGTGCAATTGAAAACTGGACATACTTAATTTCTCCAATATAGTTTCAGCAGCCTATCTTCATCATCAACAGTGAGTGTATAGGGCCAAAGACTCAGTTTAGGAACTGCAGTCCCCAT
Source organism: Mustelus asterias (assembly GCF_964213995.1). Taxonomy (NCBI): domain Eukaryota; kingdom Metazoa; phylum Chordata; class Chondrichthyes; order Carcharhiniformes; family Triakidae; genus Mustelus; species Mustelus asterias. Next base: position 74,475,922 of record NC_135816.1, on the reverse strand, counting down.
TTCCCCCTCCCCCAAGCCTAGTGACTGCAACTGCACAGCTCCTAATGCAACTATGCAAATGCACAAGTTGCATGGCCCTAATGTGGCTCCTAACTTCACCTGCAATGGCCAGGTTCCATTTGGGTCAATGGTGAGACCTCAGCCTGCCTGGGCCAGACCAAGGTTGCCTGTGGCATATCAAGAGGAGGTTTGATAGGGGTTTTCAAAATCAAAATTGTGAAGGTCTGCGCACAGGATAGATACAGTAAAAAGTCTCACAACAGGTTTATTTGGTAGCAAAAGCCACAGAGCAGCACAAAACGCAAGGTGGCTTTTGCTACCAAAGAAACCTGTTGGACTTTAACCTGGTGTTGTGAGACTTCTTACTGTGTTTACCCCAGTCCAACACCGGCATCTCCACATACAGGATAGATAGACAGAGACCGTTCCCATTGGCGGAAGAGCCAAGAAGACTGATTTAAAGTGATTGACCAAAGGAGACATAGGGAAAATGTTTTTTTACTCAATAAGTCATAGCAATCTGAAATGCACTGCCTGAGAGGGTGGTGGAGGCAGACTCAATCGTAACTGGCAAAAGGCAATTCAATAAGCTCCTGGAAAGAGAGAAAGCTCATTGATCCACTGGAGCAAGCTGGGAGGGGTGATTGAAAGCAGCAGTGCTGGTAAGAGATTAATTGGATTAATTGAATTGTTTATTTATTTAATTAGTCAGCTAGTGTGTGTATTTTTTTGGCCTTTACTTTAACAGCAGTTTTTCAAGTTTAAAGTGAAAACTAGAAGTGGGCAGCAAAGGAGTCTGGGAAGGGTTTTTATTTTAACTTTAAAAGTCAGTTACCTGGGAGGTTCCCCCTCATTGATCCACTGGAGCAAGCTGAGAGGGGTGATTGAAAGCAGCAGTGCTGGTAAGAGATTAATTGGATTAATTGAATTGTTTATTTATTTAATTAGTCAGCTAGTGTGTGTATTTTTTTGGCCTTTACTTTAACAGCAGTTTTTCAAGTTTAAAGTGAAAACTAGAAGTGGGCAGCAAAGGAGTCTGGGAAGGGTTTTTATTTTAACTTTAAAAGTCAGTTACCTGGGAGGTTCCCCCTCATTGATCCACTGGAGCAAGCTGAGAGGGGTGATTGAAAGCAGCAGTGCTGGTAAGAGATTAATTGGATTAATTGAATTGTTTATTTATTTAATTAGTCAGCTAGTGTGTGTATTTTTTTGGCCTTTACTTTAACAGCAGTTTTTCAAGTTTAAAGTGAAAACTAGAAGTGGGCAGCAAAGGAGTCTGGGAAGGGTTTTTTAAGCGCGTGAAGTATAAAAGGTAGGCTGCAGTATACAGCGGGCAGCGTCGGGAGCGGGCAGTGTAGTGTGTGGGAAGCAGAGTGTGAGCTATAAGACTTTGGCTCACAGGGCTTAGGCTGAAAGGGCGAGCAGGGGTGAGTTGAATTCATTTTTGCACTTTCTACCTGGTACTGGCAAGGTATCTCGAGGGGATGGGTGTGCAGGCAGTGCAATGTTCCTCTTGCACTATGTTTGAGGTGAGGGACGACGACAGTGTCTCTGCTGATTACACCTGTGGGAAGTGCACCCATCTGCAGCTCCTCCAAAACCGTGTTAGGGAACTGGAGCTGGAGTTGGATGAACTTAGGATCATCAGGGACGCAGAGATGGCCATAGACACAAGCTTTAGGAATACAGTTACTCCGAGGATTGAAAACAGATGGGTGACGGTGAGAGGGGCTGGGAGGAAGCAGTCCGTGCAGGGATCCCCGGTGGTCGTTCCCCTTAGCAACAAGTATTCCGCTTTGGATACGGTTGAGGGGGATGACATACCAGTGGGGAGCCGCAGTGAGAGGATCTCCAGCACTGTGTCCGTCTCTGTGGCTCGGGAGGGAAAGGGGGAGAGCGGGAGGGCGATAGTTATTGGGGACTCGTTAGTTAGAGGGATAGATAGGAGGTTCTGTGGCAGCAAAAGAGACTCACGGATGGTATGTTGCCTACCGGATGCCAAGGTCCGTGATGTCTCAGACCGTGTTTTCCAGATTCTGAAGGGGGAGGGGAAACAGTCACAAGTCGTGGTGCACATTGGTACCAATGACATAGGTAAGAGAAGGGACGGGGATTTAAAGCAGGAATTTCTGGAGCTGGGCTGGAAGCTGAGAGCCAAGACGAAACATGTGATCATCTCTGGTACGTTGCCGGTACCACGTGATAGCGAGTTGAGGAACAGGGAGAGAGTGCAGTTAAATATGTGGTTGCAGGGATGGTGTAGGAGGGAGGGTTTCAGATACGTGGATAATTGGAACACGTTCTGGGGAAGGTGGGACCTGTACAAACAGGACGGGGTGCACCTGAACCAGAGGGGCACCAATATCCTCGGAGGGAAATTTGTTACGGCTCTTCAGGGGGGTTTAAACTAATTTGTCAGGGGAGTGGGAAAGGGAGTTGTAGTCCAGAAGTCAGTGAGGGTGGTGAGGTATTGGGGAAGGTATCAGGGTCAAGGGTGGGTACTGGTAGACAGGAAGGTGGGTTGAAGTGTGTCTACTTCAATGCAAGGAGCATCCGGAACAAGGTAGATGAACTTGGGGCGTGGATTGGTACTTGGGACTACGATGTTGTGGCCATTACGGAGACGTGGGTAGAACAAGGACAGGAATGGTTGTTGGACGTTCCGGGGTATAGATGTTTCACTAAGTGTAGGGAAGCTGGTAAAAGAGGTGGAGGAGTGGCATTGTTAATCAAGGATAGTTTAACGGCTGCGGAAAGGCACTTCGTGGGGGATCTGCACACTGAGGTAATATGGGCTGAAGTTAGAAATAGGAAAGGAGCGGTCACGTTGCTAGGAGTTTACTATAGGCCCCCAAATAGTAATAGAGATGTGGAGGAAGAAATTGCTAAGCAGATTATGGATATGTGTGGGGGTCACAGGGTAGTTGTCATGGGGGACTTTAACTTTCCAAATATTGATTGGAACCTTTGTAGGTCAAATAGTTTGGATGGGGCAGTTTTTGTGCAGTGTGTGCGGGAGGGTTTCCTGACACAATATGTGGATGGGCCGACTAGAGGTGAGGCCACATTGGATTTGGTACTGGGAAATGAACCGGGCCAAGTGTTAGATTTGGTTGTGGGAGAGCAATTTGGAGATAGTGACCACAATTCGGTGTCTTTTGTTATTGCAATGGAGAGGGATAGGGCCGTACGGCAGGGCAAGGTTTACAATTGGGGGAGGGGTAATTATGATGCGATTAGGCAAGAATTAGGGGGCATAAGTTGGGAACAGAAACTGTCAGAGAAAGGAACTAATGAAAAGTGGAATTTTTTCAAGGAACAAATACTGGATGTCCTTGATAGGTATGTTCCTGTCAGGCAGGGAGGAAATGGCCGAGTGAGGGAACCATGGTTCACAAAAGAGGTGGAATGTCTTGTGAAAAGAAAGAGGGAAGCTTATGTAGGGATGAGGAAACAAGGTTCAGATGGCTCGATTGAGGGTTACAAGTTAGCAAGGAATGAGCTGAAAAAGGGGCTTAGGAGAGCTAGGAGGGGACATGAGAAGTCCTTGGCGGGTCGGATCAAGGAAAACCCCAAGGCTTTTTACTCTTATGTGAGGAATAAAAGAATGACCAGGGTGAGGTTAGGGCCGGTCAAGGACAGTAGTGGGAACTTGTGTATGGAGTCAGTAGAGATAGGCGAGGTGATGAATGAATACTTTTCTTCAGTGTTCACCAAGGAGAGGGGCCATGTTTTTGAGGAAGAGAAGGTGTTACAGGCTAATAGGCTGGAGGAAATAGATGTTCGGAGGGAGGATGTCTTGGCAGTTTTGAATAAACTGAAGGTCGATAAGTCCCCTGGGCCTGATGAAATGTATCCTAGGATTCTTTGGGAGGCAAGGGATGAGATTGCAGAGCCTTTGGCGTTGATCTTTGGGTCCTCGCTGTCCACGGGGATGGTGCCAGAGGACTGGAGAATGGCGAATGTTGTTCCTCTGTTTAAGAAAGGGAATAGAAATGACCCTGGTAATTATAGACCGGTTAGTCTTACTTCGGTGGTTGGTAAATTGATGGAAAGGGTCCTTAGGGATGGGATTTACGACCATTTAGAAAGATGCGGATTAATCCGAGATAGTCAGCACGGATTCGTGAAGGGCAAGTCGTGCCTCACAAATTTGATAGAATTTTTTGAGGAGGTAACTAAGTGTGTTGATGAAGGTAGGGCAGTTGATGTCATATACATGGATTTTAGTAAGGCGTTTGATAAGGTCCCCCATGGTCGGCTTATGATGAAAGTGAGGAGGTGTGGGATAGAGGGAAAGTTGGCCGATTGGATAGGCAACTGGCTGTCTGACCGAAGACAGAGGGTGGTGGTCGATGGAAAATTTTCGGATTGGAGGCAGGTTGCTAGCGGTGTGCCGCAGGGATCAGTGCTTGGTCCTCTGCTCTTTGTGATTTTTATTAATGACTTAGAGGAGGGGGCTGAAGGGTGGATCAGTAAATTTGCTGATGACACCAAGATTGGTGGAGTAGTGGATGAGGTGGAGGGCTGTTGTAGGCTGCAAAGAGACATAGATAGGATGCAAAGCTGGGCTGAAAAATGGCAAATGGAGTTTAACCCTGATAAATGTGAGGTGATTCATTTTGGTAGGACTAATTTAAATGTGGATTACAGGGTCAAAGGTAGGGTTCTGAAGACTGTGGAGGAACAGAGAGATCTTGGGGTCCATATCCACAAATCTCTAAAGGTTGCCAGTCAAGTGGATAGAGCTGTGAAGAAGGCCTATAGTGTGTTAGCTTTTATTAACAGGGGGTTGGAGTTTAAGAGCCGTGGGGTTATGCTGCAACTGTACAGGACCTTGGTGAGACCACATTTGGAATATTGTGTGCAGTTCTGGTCACCTCACTATAGGAAGGATGTGGAAGCGCTGGAAGGAGTGCAGAGGAGATTTACCAGGATGCTGCCTGGTTTGGAGGGTAGGTCATATGAGGAAAGGTTGAGGGAGCTAGGGCTGTTCTCTCTGGAGCGGAGGAGGCTGAGGGGAGACTTAATAGAGGTGTATAAAATGATGAAGGGGATAGATAGAGTGAACGTTCAAAGACTATTTCCTCGGGTGGATGGAGCTATTACAAGGGGGCATAACTATAGGGTTCGTGGTGGGAGATACAGGACGGATATCAGAGGTAGGTTCTTTACGCAGAGAGTGGTTGGGGTGTGGAATGGACTGCCTGCAGTGATAGTGGAGTCAGACACTTTAGAAACATTTAAGCGGTTATTGGATAGGCACATGGAGCACACCAGGATGATAGGGAGTGGGATAGCTTGATCTTGGTTTCAGATAAAGCTCGGCACAACATCGTGGGCCGAAGGGCCTGTTCTGTGCTGTACTGTTCTATGTTCTATGTAAATTGTAAGACGGGGGGAAATGGATCTAGCTAAATTGCTCTGGCAAGTGCTCGATGGGCTGAATGGTCTCCTGTCTATAACCATTCTACGATTCAATGAATATTCTGCACCATTAAGTTTTTCTATTTCTTGTGTGGCTATGCCTGCTGTGGACAATTTTAATATCCGCAGCATTGCTAAACACAGTATTTTTGTGAAGACAAAAAAGACACATATTGGACTGAAGGTTCAAAAGAGAAAGAATGGAATGAAGGAGAAGGAAGGCAAATTCATATCAAATTAAATACAGAATGAGAGAGAAAGAAACATTGATTTAGAGGGAAGGGAATAAAGAGATGGAAAGGAAAATAAAAAAACTGTTGAATCTCATTCCTACGTGGAATACATTTCTGGAGGTTTTGTAAAGGTCAAATTGTAATTTTGAATTTTTGTCTAAGTTGTCCTATCTCTGGGCCAGAGGTTAACTGGCATTGCATTAACAATTATCACGTGTTTAAAATAATACACTAATAATAATTATGTGCCTTAACTTTGAGGTGAGTTTAGAGAGCAATTACGTAGCAATCCAACATATTCTTAAAAATAATTGGGAGGCTAAAGGCGAGATTCCCTTTGTGTGAAATGAACAATGAAACAACATAAATTGACCAGTGAGTGCTGGAGTATTGCAATCCTCATGTATATCTTTTCATCTTGAATGTGTGGACTGATTAGTTCCACTGGCAGCAACTCCACTCATCTTATTTAGGCAGTTTTACCTATTGGCCTTGGTTTCAAGCCTGGCACTTATTACCCATCCCTAATTTTGCTGAAAGATTAGATCTTCTCCTTGAACCAAGGGATAACAGAGTGGCTCGTTAGGCAATTTCAAAGGGCAGTTACAATTCAATCATGTTGGTTTGGGACTGGAGTCACAAATAGGTTTCTTATCCCAGTAGAGAAGCAATTGTTCTCTTTTAACAACAACCATCTTCTTGATCAAAAGAGAAAATGCAGGAAAATCTCAGCAGGTCTGTCAAAACTTTGACAAAGGATCATCTGGACTCGAAACATCAGCTCTTTTCTCTCCTTACAGAAGCGGCTAGACCTGCTAAGAGTTTCCAATATTTTCTCTTTTGGTTTCAGATTCCAGCATCCGCAGTAATTTGCTTTCATCTTCTTGGTCACTTCACTGAAATTACCAATATGTTTTATTTCCAGACTTCTTTTAAACTAAATCCAAATTCTAATACTGTCATGGTGGAAATTGAACCCACGTTAGTCCAGGTTTCTGAGTGACACTTTCCAGTAAGATATTAAATATAATTATTTTCTTCGATAACCATATTGACATTAGAACTTTCAGTGATGTGCTAAATATACAAGAACTATGCTAAATGATGGGAACATACAACCAGCTGATCCTGGGCACATCAATGCGTGCTTAGGAGTGCAAAGTAAGACCCACAACCCCTCACTGTAATATCCTGTTATACCCCATACCCCTCACTGTAACACTCAGATATACACCACACCATTCACTATAACACGCTCAGATATACACCACACCACTCATTGTAACACTCTCTGATATATCCTACACCGCTCACTATAACACACATACTCTAAACCCCCACACTGTAATACTTTCTGAAATACCCCATACTCCACATCCTTCACTGTAACACTCTCTGGTATATCCTCATCCCTCACATTAATACTCTGATATATCCCTTACCCCTCATTATAAAATTCTCTGATATATCCCACACCCCCTCACTTTAATATTATCTGATATTTCCCACACCCTCACTGTAATACCCTCTGATATACCCCATACCCCTCACTGTAACACTCTTAGATATACCCCATATACTTACAATAACAGTCTCTAATGTACCTCATATACTTACAATAACAGTCTCTAATGTACCTCATATACTCACAATAATACTGATTTAACCCACACCCTCACTATAACACATTCTGATATACCCCACACGCCTCACTACAACACTCTCTGATATACCCCACACCTTTTACCATAACACTCTCAATCCCTCACCTCAACAGCTATTTACCATCAACAAGGCACAAGTCAGGATTGTAATGAACTACTCTCCACTTGCCTGGGTGAGTGCAGCTCCAACAACACTCGAGAACTTGACATCATCCAGAACAAAGCAGACCGCTTGCTTGCGACCCCTTCCACAAACAGTCAATTCCTTCACCACCAATGAACAGTGGCAGCCATGTACCATCGACAAGATGCACTGCAGGAACTTACCAAGGTTTCTTCAGCAGCGCCTTCCAAACCCATGACCTCCATCACCTGGAAGGACAGGAGCAGCAGATTTCCAGAACACCACCACCAAGAAGTTCCCGTCCTCGTCACTCACCATCCTGATTTGAAAATATATCGCTGTTCCTTCACTGTCGCTGGATCAAAATCTTGGAATTCCCTCCCTAACAGCACTGTGAGTCTACCTACACCTCAGGGACTGCAGTGGTTCAATGCGGCAACTCACTACCACTCTCTGAAGGGTAACGAGGGATGGGCAATAAATGCTGGCTTAGCCAGTGAAGCCAACATCCCATAAATGAAATTCAAAAAATGATAACACTTTGACATACCCCATACCCCTTTCTATAACACTCTCTGATATATACTCACCACATCAATCTCTGATATACACCACACTGTTCACTGTAACACTGATTTTTAAAAATGTATTCTTTCATTACATGTGGGCACTGACAAATTATTGTCCTTGAACTGAGTGGCTTACTAGGTCATTTTGAAAGGTAGTTAAGGATTAACCACATTGCTGTGAGTCTAGAGCCAGAGCTAGGCCAGAACAAGTGAAAACAGCAGATTTCCTTCCCGAAAGGACATTAATCAACCAGATGAGTTTTTATGATAATTGATAATGGTCACCATTAACCTTATATTTCAGATTTATTAGCCTTATATTCCAGATTTATTAATTGAATTTAAATGCTACCAGCTGCCATGGTGGGATTTGACCCTCTGTCCCCAGAGGATTAGCCTGGGTTCTTGATTAGTAGCCCAATCAAATTAGCACTAGGTCACCATGTCCTCCACATCCCTCACTCTGACGCAACTATATACCCCACAACCCTCACTGTGTACTACCAGTTGGTAGGGTGTTTCACAATGCCCAAATAGTGTGGCATGTAGGAAAATAATCTATAAACATAATTGGTTGATTGACAAAGCGGTTTTCAGTCTGAGGACAGACCGTTTCAGATGGAGAAAGCTCTTCATACACTGTCAACTTTATTGTTGTTCCATTACAACTTTGAGCCCAGTGTCCTAGAAACTTATTCCAGCTGTCCATCCTCACCTACCTGAAGAAATAACATCTGGCTTTCATAATCCTGAACCTGTGCTTCCTTGTAACTATTGCGATGGTTAGCTCATACATCTGGAGAATCGAGCTCAATTCCGCACATTACATGAGGCTGTCGGAGGATGAAGAGGATATTTACTTTAATTGTACCAGGGATGGGGAAATTCAATGACCGAGAGAGGATAGAGAATATGGGATTGTTCTCCTTGGAGCAGAGAAGGTTATGGGGAGATTGAATAGAGGTGTTCAAAATCATGAGAAATTGTTTCCACTGGCAGAACGACAAAGATTTAAAATAATTAGTAAATGATTTTCATTCAGCGTGTTATTTGGATTTGGAATGCATTGCTTGGTGCTGGAAGCAGAAACAATTACAAAGTTCAAATGGGAATTGGATAAATATTGAAAAGAACAAATGCCGGACTTTGGGGGAAAGCAGGGTATTGGGGCTAATCAGCTAGTTGTTTCAAAAAGCTGGCACAGGGAGGATAAATACAAAACAGAATCCCCCTTTACTGTATAATTGACCAAACCAGGCTTTCAGAGTATTATCTAGTGTCAAAACAGGGGCAGAATAACATAGCTAGTTCATAATGCTGGCAACCTGATCACTCAGATTATCTGGCTATGATTGTTAATCAGCATGCTTACATTCAGGCTTTTCCATGTCTATTGATGCATGAGGCAGACAAAGCTTGTGCTTATTATTTCCACAGCTAGTTTTTTTCCTGGAGCAGGTCACCAGCCTGTCCTTAGAGAGCACCACTCCACATCAAGCATGCCTGACCCAGGAGACGCTACCACTCTTCCCACCTCCCATAGGGAGGCGCTGGTGTAGTGGTACTGTCAGTCACTGGACTAGCAACCCAGAGACACTGGGAAATGCTCTGGGAACCTGGGTTTAAATCCAACCATGGCAGATGATGAAATTTGAATTTCACAAACAATCTGGAATTAAAAAGTCTCACGATGGCTATGAAATCTTTGTCAATTGTTGCAAGGAAATTTGCCAGACCATATCTGTTCAGGCCTACATGTGACTCCAGACCCACAGTGTGACTGACTTGTGGACAGAGAAAGAACAGCTACAACAATAATTTAGCAACAATAATGGCAATAGTGGCTTTAAAATGGCTATTCTGACTGAGAGTGAAGCATGCTGGGAATTTTGGTCAACTTATAGATTAAAACGAGATGTACGTCATAAAGAGGCTCTGGTCTGGGAGCTGTGATCTGAAACTTCCTGTGTTGGTCAGATCAGGGAAGTTGTTTACATTAACTGAGACACCGTAGCTCCAATTTATGACTGCTATGTCTGGGACATGTAAAAAGTACTAAGTATCATGGCTTCGTTCAAAAATAATTTCATTGGATGTTAGAGCCATGTGATCGATTTCTGGTAACAGAATAGGCTGGATGACAGAGAATCTTCCGGAAACAAGTAGAGAATTGTGGATAAAAGACATGAGCTCTTTGTTTGCAGCGATAACTTGGAAGAGATACCATAGCAACAAAGCTTGTACCCTGAAGAATGCTTCAGAGAGAAGATTGATTCTACAGCGGGGATATTTCTTGGCCAAGGTTTTCCTAATTCAGTCGTATCTATTTTCAATAAAATAGTTAAAATTGATGTTCAGTTAGAGTTAAAGTGCAGTTTAAGAGTTAAAGTTCAATAAAGAGATAATGAGTTGCAACTGTTTATGTTCGAGTTGGTACAAGAAGTGTTAAATAACGAAATAATTGAATTACTGTCCTTGTTTGTCTCTTTAAATGGGAATGCTTGTAAAGTGTTTAAATTAAAGCTGTAAAACAGACTCAAATGCACTGTGAAATGATCTAACAAGCCACTCAGTCCAAGGGCATTTAGGGATGGATAAGCGATAGCCACATCCTATCAATGAATAAAAGAAAAGACATTTTGGAAGAATTTACACCTGTTAACCAACCTGCTTTGATCACGTGAGCTTCAAGCCCTGGAGTTTCTGGCTCAGAAGTACGGATATCACCCACAAGACCTCCTTACAGGAAAGTATTTTACCCCTGATATTTCTAGTGCCACATCTTGCACTAAATTCCTGTCCGTGACATTTCTTGTGATCATGAGTGCCTGGATTAAACAACAGAAACTGAACCACATCCATTAGCAATCTGCTAAAAACTCTGGGGATGTGTAGGAAAAGGGATGAACCTGCTAACCCATGTATAATCCAATCAAAAACTGTTACCACCATTATGGGAGATGGGATTAAAACCAATGAACCCACTATCTCTGCAGCTATCCCTTTTTCATTCCTCGGATAAAGGTTCAATTCCAGGGATTTGTCACTTAAGACCTTCGATTTCTCCAGTTCGATTTATTTTAAACTTATACTGATTTTTTTAAGCTCCTCATTCTTGCTAGGCCGATGGTTTCCCATTATTTCCTCTTCTACCACGGAGACAGAGAAAAGTTATTTGTTTAATGTTTCTGCCATTCCTTATTCTTTCACGGGACATGGACTTTGCCAGCTAGGCCAGCATTCATTGACCATTCCTTCTTGGGAAGGTGGTGGTGAGCTGCCTTGTGGTGTAGGTACACTAGCAGTGCTGTTAGGGCGGGAGTTCCAGGATTTTGACCCAGTGACAGTGAAGGAACGAAAACATAGTTCTAAGTCAGGATGGTGAATGGCTTGGAGGGGAAATTGCAAATGATGGTGTTTCCATGTGTCTGCTAACCTTGCCCTTCTAGGTGGGAGAGGTCACAGGTTCCTTACTTCCAGTTATAACTTCACCTTTCTCTGCCTCTAAAGGGGATAAATTGATGTTCAGTGGTTCTTCTGTTCTCAGATATTGTGAGGCTGTGGAATCTGTGATGAATGCTGACACAGCTGCACTGGCTCTTGACTGAGGTGGAAATTGCATCATATAAAGGGTCAGTGTCTTTCGAGGTCACATTTGGTTCATGTGATTCCCTGGTATGTTTTTAGTCACTTGAGGGAGTCGGAGATGAATTTCTTAGATTATTTCTTTCATTGAGCCTATTACCTTCCTCTGATTTTACTTTTGCCTCTCCCAGATGGTAATGTGGGGACGGAATGGGTGTCAGTGAAAGAGTGTTTAATTTTCATGTTCCACGGATGGATAAAAAAAGCTCGTCTTGTCTGTCAGTTTTTTATGTTAGCCAGGCTTCATAAGAAAATCCTTCTGATAATAATTCGAGAAGAGTGCAATGGAGGACCCAAGGACCGGCATGGGGGAGCATTGCACGTCACTGCATCAATATAATGCACCCGCAAGCTCAATCAATCTTCTAAATTATAGATAACGAGGCAGTTTGTGCTGATGTATTAAATATAAGTGATGATACTCCAGCAGAACATTGCTCTCAGTCTAATTGGAGTCCCAGCAAGCAATCCTGATGGAAACACACACTGATTTGCAATTCTGCATGCTGGCTCACTCAGTGTTGAACAAATGCTGGAAATACAGAGCAGGTCACAACATGTAAAAGAGGAAAAGACTGGTTTGAGCTCTGGGCAGTAGCTCATTGTCAGGACTGTGAAAAGAGAGCGCCACAACTCAGCATCAGCTTGGCGGAGCTGACAGCACAGCATCCTCAGAGGCAGAAGACTATGGGCTTAAATTCAAAATGTAGATTGAATTAAAATCTTGCAACCACAAAGAGTAGTTGAGGTGAATCACATTGATGCATTTAAGGGGAAGCTAGATAAGCACATGCGGGAGAAAAGAATAAGCAGATCTTCTGGGAAGATTAGACAAACAAGGGTGAGATAAGGTTTATTTGGAACATAGATCACTTGGGATGAATGGAAAATATTGATGGCACAGTGGTTAGCTCTGCTGCCTTAGTGCCAGGAACCCAGGTTTAATTCCAGCCTCAGGTCACTGTCTATGTGGAGGTTGCACATTCTTCCTGTGCCTGCATGGGCTTCCTCCGAGTGCTCTGGTTTCCTCCCACAATCCAAAAGGTGTGTAGGTTAGGTTGATTGGTCATGCTGAATTGCCCCTTCGTGCCAGGGGGACTATCAGAGTAAATACATGGACTTTAGCAAGGCCTTTGACAAGGTACCGCATAGTAGATTGTTGCATAAGGTTAAATCTCATGGGATCCAGGGTGAGGTATCTAAATGGATACAAAATTGGCTTCTTGACAGAATAAGAAGTTTAACAACACCAGGTTAAAGTCCAACAGGTTTATTTGGAAACAAATAAACCTGTTGGACTTTAACCTGGTGTTGTTAAACTTCTTACTGTGTTTACCCCAGTCCAACGCCGGCATCTCCACATCATTCTTGACAGAAGCCAGAGGTTGGTTGTAGAGAGTTGTTTTTCAAACTGGAGGCCTGTGACCAGCGGTGTGCCTCAGGGATCACTGCTGGGTCCACTGTTATTTGTCATTTATATTAATGATTTGGATGAGAATATAGGGGGCATGGTTAGTAAGTTTGCAGATGACACCAAGACTGGTGGCATGTGGACAGTGAAGAAAGTTATCTCCAATTGCAACAGCATCTTGATCAATTGGGCCAGTGGGCTGACGAATGGCAGATGGAGTTTAATTTAGACAAATGCAAGGTGATGCATTTTGGTAGATTGAACCAGGGCAGGACTTACTCAGTCAATGGTTGGGCGTTGGGGAGAGTTACAGAACAAAGAGATCTAGGGATACATGTTCATAGCTCCTTGAAAGTGGAGTCACAGGTGGACAGAGTGGTGAAGAAGGCATTCGGCATGCTTGGCTTCATCGGTCAGAACATTGAATACAGGAGTTGGAATGTCTTGTTGAAGTTGTACAAGACAGTGTCTGGAAAAAGCTGCCAGAAGTAGTAGTAGAGGCAGGTAGAATTTAGTCTTTTAAAAAGCATTTAGATAGTTACATGGGTATGATGGGTAGAGGGATATGGGCCAAATGCGGGCAATTGGGATTAGCTTAGGGGTTTTAAAAAAGAAAGGGCGGCATGGACAAGTTGGGCCGAAGGGCCTGTTTCCATGTTGTAAACCTCTGTGACTCTTATGACATGGGGGTCTGGGGATAGGGCCTGGGTGAGATTATTGTCGGTGCAGGCTTGATAGACTAAATGGCCTTCTTCTGCACTCTAGGGATTCTATGATTACACAGAAATGGTGTTTATCTTCTTCTTAAGCCTCCTACCACTCTTCATCAGATCACACCAACATATTTGTCTCTCTTTCAAATGCTTCCACCAGACATGCTGGTGCCATGCTTGCCATTGGCCACTCACAAGGTCTTCCGGTCCCTACAAAGTCTATGGAGTTTTGCATGGCTCTTCTGTCCCGCCACTGAGGATCTGCGGTGGGATTGACTTCGGAAGGACCGGAAGATCCCACTGGTGGAAAGGGCTGGAAAATCCCACCCATTGGAGAGACATTAACCTGAGCATCTTAATGTTTATCAAGCTGCATTGTAAGCTTCCATGAGAGCGTTTTCATGTCTCTGATGTCTTGACCACTCTCTTTTTCCAGTCAACACTAACAAAGATCAACGACCATTGGATTGTGACCGTCAAATATTCTATTAATATTTGGAGAGAGCATCAGTTGTACAGGATGCTTCTGAATCACTTATTCTCAATAAAAGCAAATAAAATGATTTCTGGGGTCAGACTAGGTCCACCAGTATGTCTTCAAAACCATCCACTGGCAAGGCATTGGATGGCATCACCATTTATTTTGGTTTTGTTGCTGATTGGATAACATTGTCAAGCTTGATTAATCTAACCTTTAGCGAATTGACAACCTCAACAGTCAACAACGACACATCTGGAATAAATCTACATAACTGAAATTAACCTCCACAAAACGATAGATTTGATTCAAAGCTCCAACATCAACAATTGCATTAATATAGCGCTTTTAACCTAGTAAATCACCCTGAGACTACTTAAACAAAGTTTGACACTGCAACACAAAAAGGTGACCAGAAGCTTGGTCAGAGGTGGATTTTACAGAGCAGGTCAAAGGAGGAGAAAGGGGCAGAGAGAGGGAAAGGTGTAGGGAGGGAATCCCAGAGCCTAAAGAAGAAGATGAAGGCACAGCAGCAGATAGTGGAGCAATGAACTCAAGAATGCAAAGAGTTCAGAACTGCAGGAGAGCAGAGATTTTTTAGAGTTGTAGTGTTAGAGTAAACTTCAAGCAAAGGGAGGCGAACACGGAGAGATTTAAATGTGGGAGTAAATGTCAGTTAATGAATACAAAGGTGGAGACTGAATGAGACTTGGTGTGAGTTAGACTAGCAGCATCAGAACAAAGATTCTCAAACATTGAGAATAAGAAATGGAATTTCATTTGCCCTGGTGAGGCAGAACAGCTTTTCCAGCAGAGAGCTAGGAACCATCCAGGTTATCTGGAATCCACCTGGATGACTCAAAGTAACAAGATTTTTGGGCGTGGTGTAATTATTCCTTTTAAAATTTCAGATTCAGAATCCCATGGCGATGCCAATGTTTAACGGTTAATCAATTTAAAAGCAAGCTTCATTGCTTGATTAAATTGAGATTCAATCAACAGCTGACACTTTCGAAAACAACATGCCATGATTTTGAATTTGCATAAAAGAAGAAACTAAACGATAATTAGTCAAAGTACGTTTATTTCCTACTAACCTGCAATCACCGGATGATTACATTTCAAAGTACATAGAACATAGAACAGTACAGCACAGTACAGGCCCTTCGGCCCTCGATGTGCCGATCTTTGTCCAAAACCAAGATCAAGCTATCCCACTCCCTATCATCCTGGTGTGCTCCATGTGCCTATCCAATAACCGCTTGAAAGTTCCTAAAGTGTCCGACTCCACTATCACAGCAGGCAATCCATTCCACACCCCAACCACTCTCTGCGTAAAGAACCTACCTCGGACATCCCTCCTATATCTCCCACCATGAACCTTATAGTTATGGCGGCACGGTAGCACAGTGGTTAGCACTGCTGCTTCACAGCTCCAGGGTCCCGGGTTCGATTCCCAGCTCGGGTCACTGTCTGTGTGGAGTTTCCACATTCTCCTCGTGTCTGCGTGGGTTTCCTCCGGGTGCTCCGGTTTCCTCCCACAGTCCAAAGATGTGCGGGTTAGGTTGATTGGCCAGGTTAAAAATTGCCCCTGAGATGCATAGGTTAGAGGGATTAGCGGGTAAAAATATGTGGGGTTAGGGCCTGGGAGGGATTGTGGTCGGTGCAGACTCGGTGGGCCGAATGGCCTCCTTCTGCACTGTAGGGTTTCTATGATGCCCCCTAGTAATAGCTACATCCACCCGAGGAAATAGTCTCTGCACATCCACTCTATCTATCCCCCTCATCATCTTATAAACCTCTATTAAGTCGCCTCTCAACCTCCTCCGCTCTAAAGAGAAAAGCCCTAGCTCCCTCAACCTTTCCTCATAAGACCTACCCTCCAAACCAGGCAGCATCCTGGTAAATTTCCTTTGCATTCTTTCCAATGCTTCCACATCCTTCTTATAGTGAGGTGACCAGAACGGCACACAATATTCCAAATGTGGTCTCACCAAGGTCCTGTACAGTTGCAGCATAACACCACGGCTCTTAAACTCAAACCCCCTGTTAATAAACGCTAACAAACTATAGGCCTTCTTCACAGCTTTATCCACTTGAGTGGCAACCTTCAGAGATCTGTGGATATGAACCCCAAGATCTCTCTGTTCCTCCACATTCCTCAGAACCCTGCTGTTGACCCTGTAATCCGCATTTAAATTTGTCCTCCCAAAATGAATCACCTCGCACTTATCAGGGTTATACTCCATCTGCCATTTTTCGGCCCAGCTCTGCATCCTAACAATGTCTCTTTGCAGCCTACAACAGCCCTTCACCTCATCCACTACTCCACTGATCTTGATGTCATCAGCAAATTTACTGACCCACCCTTCAGCCCCCTCCTCCAAGTCATTGATAAAAATCACAAATAGCAGAGGACCCAGCACTGATCCCTGTGGTACACCGCTGGTAACTGGAATAAAATGTACTTTGAATAAAATGAGAGGAGAAACGCAATTAAATCAAACTTCTCTGTCCTGATTTAAATTGCTCTTCTACTGGGTGGCACAGTGGTTAGCACTGCTGCCTCACAGCACCAGGGACCCGGGTTCAATTCCCGGCTTGGGTCACTGTCTGTGTGCACATTCTCCCCATGTCTGCATGGGTTTCCTCCGGGTGCTCCAGTTTCCTCCCAAAGATCAAAGATGTGCGGGTTAGGTGGATTGGCCATGCTAAAAAATTGCCCCTTAGTGTCAGGGGGACTCGCTAGGGTAAATGCATGGGGTTATGGGGATAGGACCTGTGGGATTGTGGTTGGTGCAGACTCGTTGGGCCGAATGGCCTCCTTGGGCCGAATGGCCTCCTTCTGCACTGTAGGATTCTATGGATTGCTTGAATGCTACACCAATGCTGAAAGTTACCAACATATCGTACAGTACAGGAAAGGGATACCCTGGTGATCTTCTGATTAACCTGAAATAACAACTCACTCTTTCTCGACAGATGCTGCTTGACTTGCTGAATGTTTCCAGCATTTTCTGTACTTTGACCAAAGTTGAACTAAACTGGATTCATTAGCAGTGGTCAAGAAACCTCATTAAAAACAATGTCAGTTTTCGCTGCTCCAGCTAACTTATTTTGGCTGCTCAACGCCCATCATAAGCAGCATCAGAACTACAATACAAAAACAACATTAATCTCTTCAAACTTGATGGGATCATATTACAATCAGCTTTCTGCCAACATTTCAGATTGATTGCAGTCATTTATATCAATATAAACCGCAAGCTGTAAAGGTACAACAAGCAGTGTGATTATATTATAGCTGATGTTGCTTAAATTAGGAGACACGATTGCCACTAAATGAGTCAAGAACCACCTCAGGGGTCTCCATCGGAACATAGGACTTAGGAGCAGGAGTAGGCCTTACAACCCTTTGAGCCTGCTCCACCATTCAATAAAATCATGACTGATCTGATTGTGGTCGAACTATACTTTGCTGTCTGCCCCTCCCCATAACCAATGACTCCTTTGTCTATCAAAAATTTGTCTAACACTACCTTGAATAAATTCAATGAGAATTCAACATGTTAATGACCCTTGGAGAGAAAACTTTTTCTTCTGATCTCAGTCTTAAAACAGAACACTTCTTATCCTCAAACTGCGTCCCCTGGTCCAAGTCAACTCCACAAGTGGAAATATTCACCTGGTTTTCACCCTATTAAATCCCTTCAGGATTGTACATAGAATCATAGAATCATCATAGAATCCCCACAGTACAGAAGGAGGCCATTTGGCCCGTTGAGTCTGTACTGACCACAGGCCCACCCAGGCCCTATTCCCATAACCCCACACATTTACCTGCTAGTCCTCCTGACTATAAGGGCAATTTATCATGGCCAATCCACCTAACCCGCACATCCCTGGACTGTGGGAGAGTTTTTGCTACCAAATAAACCTGTTGGACTTTAACCTGGTGTTGTTAAACTTCTTACTGTGGGAGAAAACCAGAGCACCCGGAAGAAACCCACGCAGACACGGGGAGAATGTGCAAACTCCACACAGACAGTGACCCAAGCCGGGAATCGAACCCAGGTCCCTGGGGCTGTGAGACAGCAGTGCTAACCACTGTGCCACCCCGTTTCAATGTTTCAATATGATCTGAATTTCAATGGGTGTAGGATCAACGTGTTCAATCTTTCTTCATAGGATATAGCCTCCATCCCAGGAATGAGTTGACCATCTCTGTATGGCTTCTAATACAATTATAATTATATTATACAAATTATGGAAACTTCAGGATCACTTTTTTAACAGTGTTCAATTAACAGTCAGTGTTTTAATTGGTCATTTTCTTGCAGTCACAATTGTTTTTAATGTAGGAACATACAATATAAATGATGCTTTCTAAACAACTGCACATGTATAGTTCGCTTCTATTCCCACTCCCCACAGTGACAATTGCACTCAGGCCTTGGCTAAATGACAACACCATCCTGCTGAAGCAGAGGGTTGTGAGTACAAATCCATCTCCAACAACTTGAGCACAAAATCTAGGCCCAAACTCTCAGTGCAGTACTGAGGGAGTGCTGCATGGCCATAAGTGTCTTCTTTCAGATGAGATGTTAAACCAAAGACCCAGCTGTTCCTTTTTTTATTCATTCGGGGGACACTGGCGTTGCTGGCTGGCCAGCATTTATTGCCCATTCCTAGTTGCCCTTGAAAAGGTGTTGGTGAGCTGCCTTCTTGAATTGGTGGAGTCCATGTGTTGTGGGTTGACCCACAATGCCATTAAGGAGGGATTTTGACCCAGCAACTGCAAAGAAATGGTGATCTATTTCCAAGTCAGGATGGTGAGTGGCTTGGAGGGGAACTTGCAGGTAGTGGTGTTCCCATGTATCTGCTGCCCTTGACCTTATGGATGGAAGTGGTCATGGGTTTGGAAGGTGCTGTCTAAGGATCTTTGGTGAATTGCTGCAGTGTATCTTGTAGATGGTACACACTGCTGCTGCTGAGCATCGGTGGTGGAGGGAGTAGATGTATGTGGATGTGGTGCCAATCAAGCGGGCTACTTTGTCCTGGATGATGTCACGCTTCTTGAGTGTTGTTGGAGCTGCACCCAGGCTGCATCCAGGCAAGTGGGCAGTATTCCATCACAAGTGGGGAGCGTTCCCTGACCTGCTATTGTAGCCACTGTGTATGTGGTGAGTCCATTTGAGTTTCTGGTCAATGTTAACCCCAAGGATGTTGATAGTGGGGGATTCAATGATGGTTACACCATTCAACATCAAGAAGCAGTGGTTAGAGTGTCTTATTGATCATGGTCATTGCCTGGCATTTGTGTGACATGAATGTTCCTTGCCACTTGTCACCCCAAGCTTGGATATTGTCCAGATCTTGTTACATTTGAACATGGACTGCTTCAGTATCTGAGGAGTTGGGAATGGTGGTGAACATTGTGCAATTAGTGAACATCCCCACTTCTGACTTTATGATGAAGGGAAGATCATTGACGAAGCAGCTGAAAATGGTTGGGCCTCGGACACTACCCTGAGGGACTCCTGCAGACTCCTGGAGCTGAGATGACTGACCCTCCACAACTACAACCATCTTTCTATGTGCCAGGCATGAGTCCAACAAGCGGAGAGTTTGCCTCCGAATACATATTGATTCCAGTTTTGCTAGGGCTCCTTGATGCCACACTCCATCGAATACAACTTGATATCAAGGGCTGTCACTCTCACCTCACCTCTGGAATTCAGCTCTTTTGTCCATGTTTGAACCAAGGCTGTAATGAAGTCAGGAGCTGAATGACCCTGGCAAAACCCAAACTAGGTTTGGGTCACTGAGGAGGTTATTGCTGAACAGGTGCTGCTGATAGCATTGTCGATGACCCCTTCCATCACTTTACTGATGATCGAGAGTAGACTGCTGGAGTGGTAATTGGCTGGGTTGGATTTGTCCTGCTTTTTGTGCACAGGACATACCTGGGCAATTTTCCACATTGTTGGGTATGTGCCAGCGCTACTGCAGGAACTTGGTTAGGGGAGCAGCAAGTTCTGGAGCATAAGTTTTCAGCACTATTGCTGGAATGTTGTCAAGGCCTTTGCAGTATCCATTGCCTCCAACCGTTTCTTGATATCATGTGGAGTGAATCAAGTTGGCTAGAGATTGGCATCTGAGATGCTGGGGACCACTGGAGCAGGCCGAGATGGATCATCTACTCAGCACTTCTGGCTGAAGATTGCTGAGAATGCTTCAGCCTTATCTTTTGTACTGATGTGTTGGGCTCCTCCATCACTGAGGATGGGGATACTCATGAGGCCTCCTCCTCCAGTGAGTTGTTTAATTGTCCACCACCATTCACAACTTGATGTGGCAGGACTGCCGAACTTAGATCTGATCTGTTGGTTGTGGGATAGCTCTGTCTATTACTTGCTGTTTGGCACACAAGTAGTCCTATTTGTTAGCTTCACCAGGTTGACAGTTGATCCTGTACTCTCCATTGAACCAGGGTTGATCCCCTGGCTTGATGATAATGGTTGAGTGCGGATATGACGGCCCATGAGGTTGTAGATTGTGCTGGAGTACAGTTCTGCTGCTGTTGATGGCCCACATTGCCTCATGGGATGCCCAGTCTTGAGTTGCTCGATCTGTTTGAAGTCTGTCCCATTTAGCACAGTGATAATGCCACACAACGCGATGGAGGATATTCTCAATATGAAGGCGGAACTTCGTCTCCACAAGGACCGTGCAGTGGTCACTCTTACCAATTCTGTCACGGACAGATGCATCTGCAGCCGGCAGATTTGTAAGGATGAGGTCAAGTATGTTTTTCCTCTTGTTGGTTACTTCACCACTTGGGACATGACCAGGTCGATCAGTAGTGCTGCAGCCGAGCCACTCTTGGTTGTGAACATTGAAATCCCCCAGAGTACGTTTTGCGCCCTTGCCGCCCTCAGTGCTTCCTCCAAGTGTTGTTCAACATGGAAGAAGTACTGACTCATCAGCCGAAGGAGGACATTATGTGGTAAGAGGTTTCCTTGTCCATGTTTAACCTGAAGCCATGAGACCTCATGGGATCCAGAGTCGATGTTGAGGACTACCAGGGCAATTCCCCGTAAACCACTGTGCCACCACCTCTGCTGGGTCTGTCCTGCCGGTGGGACAGGGCATATCCAGGGATGTTAATGATGGTGTCTGGGGTGTTATCCGTAAGGTATGATTCCGAGAGAATGACTACGTCAGGTTTGATTGGTCTGTGAGACAGTTCATAGAGGTTATAGAGTCATAGAGGTTTAAAGCATGGAAACAGGCCCTTCGGCCCAACTTGTCCATGCCGCCCTTTTTTTAGAAACCACTAAGCTAGTCCCAATTGCTCGTGTTTGGCCCATATCCCTCTATACCCATCTTACCCATGTAACTGTCTAAATGTTTTTAAAAGAGAAAATTGTACCTGCCTCTACTACTGCCTCTGGCAGCTTGACACAACCGTTCTTGATATCACGTGGAGTGGAGCTCTCCCAATTTTGGTACTAGCCCCCAGATGTTAGTAAGGAGGACTTTGCAGAGTTGTTTGCTTTGCCTTTTCCAGTGTCTAGGTCGATGCCAGGTGGTCAGTCTGGTTTCCTTTCTTGTTGATACTTCGTAGTGATCGATAGAACTGAGTGGCTTGCTAGACCATTCCAGAGGGCAGTTGAGAGTCAACAACCTTGCTGTAGCTCTGGAGCCACATGTAGGCCAGAGCAGGTAAGGATGGCAGATTTCCTCCCCTAAAGGACATTAGTGAACCAGATGGGTTTTTCTGACAATTTCTGATAATAGTTTCATGGTCATCAGTGGGCTCTTAATCCAGATATTTTTATTGAATTCAAATTCCACCAGCTGCCATGGCGGGATTCGAACCTGGGTACCCAGAACATTAGCCGAGTTTCTGGATGAATAGTCTAGCGATAAAGCACCAGGCCATTGCCTCCACTTTTTGGCAGAAGAGGAGAGGAGTTCTCCCAATGCCCTGGCCAATATTTTTCCATCCACCAACATCACCAATGATAGATTTTTGGTCACGGTCACATTGCTGATTGCTGGTGTCTTGTTATCTGAAAACTGGCTGCCGCATTTTCACTGTTTAACAGTGACTATACTACAAAAGGTACTTCAATGGCTTTGGGATGCTGAGGACATTAAAGAGCAATACAAATGCAAGGTTTTCTTCGTTGTCAGTGCAACCAAAAGCATTTCTGGTGCACATCAGATAAAACAGCCACATTGTCACAGGTGGTTTCTATTAATGGCAGACAATATGACGCAGGATCATCTCGGATATACGTCACAAAAACAGACTATTTGGCCCAACTAGTCCATGCCAGCGTTTATGTTACACTCGAGTCTCTCTCCCCATTTAAACCCAAAGTAACCCTTTATTCCCATCTTCCTGATATGCTTGTCCAGCCTCTCCTTAAACATATTTAGGCTAGTCTCTTCAACCATGTTCTGTGGTAGCAGGTCCCACATTCTCACCAGTTGCTGGATAAGACTTTTGATTTAAATTCCCGATTTGATTTCTTGGTGATATTGATTTTTCAGTTAATTTCCTCTCTGATTGTATAGTACCAGAAGATATCTATTCAGGGGACTACAATATTGTCAAATTGATTGTGCTGTAGCTCTAGGGACATTGGCCCGCCTGCCTTCTCCCAAAATTGTTATACACTTTGTCAGTAGGAGCTACGATCTTCAGGGGAGAAGGGTATTAGATGGATGTTTTGGAAAGCATTCAATGCATTAACATGACAATAGAGGATAGAATATAGGGCCACTTAGTACATTTGTACCATCTTTGTGTGACATTATCCAGGACAAGGCAACCAGGTTGGCTGGCATCCTATCCATTACCTTAAGACTTTACTCCCTCCGCCACGATGCACAGCGGCAGCAGTGGGTACCATCTACAAGATGCATAGCAGCAATTTGCCAAGGTTCCTTCAACAGCAGTTTCCAACCCGCGACCTCTAACACCGAGAAGAACAATGGCAGCGGACACATGGGAAACACCACCACCTGAAAGTTCCCCTCCAAGTCACTCACCATCCTGATTTGGAAATATATATCAAAGTTTATAGAATCCCTTCAGTGCAGAAGGAGGCCATTCGGCCCTTCAAGTCTGTATCGCCTTCCCGACAGATTATCCCACCCAGGCCCTATTCCCACAGTTTCACGTATTTGCTCTGCTAATCTCCCTAACCTGCACATCTTGGGACACCAATCTACCTAAACTGCGCATCTTTGGACTGTGGGAGGAAACCGGAGCACCCGGGTCTCCTGTAGTTACACTATCAAACTGAGCTCTTTATCCCGAAGCTACCTGGGCTTCTTGATGTGGTGGAGTCACCAGGCAATTTGATTGGCTGGCAGCTCTCTAGGCTAGAATTCCTTCTGAGATCGAGCCAAAAATCTCCCCCATGCGGGGGGGGGGGGGGGGGGGGGGGGGGGGGGGGGGGGCAGGAAGAGGAGAGAGGGACGCGCGGGGAGGGAGGTCGTGCGCTGGGGGGGGGGGGGGTCGCACCAGAGAGGGAGGGGGTCGCGCCAGAGAGGGATGGGGTCGCGCCAGTGAGAGATGGGGGGGGGGGGGAGGGGGGGCGCCAGAGAGAGATGGGGAGGGGGACGCCAGTGAGAGATGGGGGGGGGGGCGCCAGAGAGTGATGGGGTGGGGCGCCAGAGAGAGATGGGGTGGGGCGCCAGAGAGAGATGGGGTGGGGCGCCAGAGAGAGATGGGGTGGGGCGCCAGAGAGAGATGGGGTGGGGCGCGAGAGAGAGAGGGGGGCGCGAGAGAGAGAGGGGGGGCACGAGAGAGAGAGGGGGGGCGCGAGAGAGAGAGGGGGGGGCGCGCAAGAGAGAGGGGGGGGGCGCGCGAGAGAGAGGGGGGGCGCGAGAGAGAGAGGGGGGCGCGAGAGAGAGAGGGGGGCGCGAGAGAGAGAGGGGGGCGCGAGAGAGAGGGGGGGCGCGAGAGAGAGGGGGGGTGCGAGAGTGAGAGGGGGGGCGCGAGAGAGAGAGGGGGGCGCGAGAGTGAGAGGGGGGCGAGAGAGAGAGGGGGGGGCGAGAGAGAGGGGGGGGGCGAGAGAGAGGGAGAGAGGGAGAAAGAGGGTGTGTGAGAGAGAGAGAGAGAGAGAGAGAGGGGGGCGCGCGAGATAGAGAGAGCGTGAGAGGGAGAGCGAGGCGTGTCCGGGCAACAGGCGCGAACACAGTAATGGAAAGCGTGCAGCAGCCCATACAGGAACCCCTCTGTGCCGTGGCCAAGGGCACGGAGGGCATTTTCACAAGGTGCTCACACTCCCCGCTCTCCGAGTGGACAGTACTGCCCTCTGGTCGAGCGGAGCGATATGGTAGTTGCTTCCGGAGGTCTGTCTGTGACTCAGGCCGAGGAAGATGTTAGAATCCAAGAACTCTGAATTGAATATTTTAGTCAAAGCTGCACGTTTGATGTTTTTAAAAATTGATGAGCAATTAATTAGTGTAAATAAAAGTAGGCAGTTCAACTCCTCGACTTGTCCGAACTCGATTTCTCCTAATGGGTCAAAATCACTATACAACAGTAATGTATGAAAATGTCCATATATTCCCATGATATCTTGTTATTTTAAATCTCTTGAACTTGGCCCATACTTGACATTATTTTTTAGTGAGAATACTCGGAGTGTGTTCTGGAAATATGCAGAGCAGGGAGATTGTTGTGTTACTCAGTGTGCAACACTGATTTGACACCAGCTCTGCCAATTTCAACTTCATTGCTCCAGCTAATGCCCTCTCTTAAACATGCACAATTGAACATGCATTCAGCAGCAGGAAGACTCCCCACCAGTGCAATTTGAAGGGATCATGAACAACTTTTAGGTTGATTTTTACTGGCTCTAAGTCTGCAGATTTGCTGAGCGTTTTCTGGGGCGTTTAAAATTGGTGTTGTTAATCCTTCCAGTGTAGCACCTCAGTTAGCCTAATAACCTGCTACAGCAGACTGCTGGACTCAGAGACCCTGCAAACTTGTTGGTATCCAAAAGAGAAAATGCTGGAAAATCTCATCAGGTCTGGCAGCATCTGTAAGGCGAAAAAGAGCTGATGTTTCGAGTCCAGATGACTCTTTGTCAAAGCTAAAAGGCATAGCAAGTGGGAAATATTTATACTGCAGGTTGAGGGAATGAAAGGTGAGTCATAACCACAGAAACCACATAATCACCAGGGGAAAAGGCTGCTAATGGCAGTCCATAGAGCGAATAAAGAGTGTGAATGGCCAAATGGCAGAGAAGCTGAAATCAGAGGGTGAACTGTGACAGATGCAGATGTGGGGGGAGGGAGGGAATGGGTGGGAGAGAGAGATAAAATTTAGAAAAAGGGGGAAAGGGAAGCAAAGGGGGAGAAAATGTAGGGAAAGGGGGGATAAAGTAGGGGGAAAGAGTGGGGAGGGGGGAAGAAAAATGAAGAAAGACAATAAAGAAATAAAAGGTAAAGAACAATAAAAAATTTAATAAAATGAAAACAAAGAGGTCGAGGTGGGGTAGAGCTAATCGTCTGAAGTTGTTGAATTCGATGTTGAGACTGGAAGGCTGTAATGTGCCTAGCTGGAAGATGAGGTGCCTTTCCTCCAATCTGCGTTGAGCTTCACTGGAACATTGCAGCGGGCCAAGGACAGACATGTGGGCATGGGAGCAGGATTGTGTGTTAAAATGGCAAACAACCAGAAGATCAGGGTCCTGACTGCACACAGACCGAAGGTGCTCAGCAAAATGATCACCCAGTCTACGCTTGGTCTCTCCGATATAGAGGAGACCACATTGGGAGCAGCAAATGCAATAGACCAAATTGAAAGAGGTGCAAGTGAAACGTTGCCTAACAAGGAATGAGTGTTTTGGACCTTGGATGGTGAGCATGGAAGAGGTAAAGGGGCAGATGATACACCCTCTGTGATTGCATGGGAAGGTGCCATGAGTGATTTTAAAGTTAAAGCTTATTTATTGGGGGCGGCACGGTAGCACAGTGGTTAGCACTGCTGCTTCACAGCTCCAGGGTCCCGGGTTCGATTCCCGGCTCGGGTCACTGTCTGTGTGGAGTTTGCACATTCTCCTCGTGTCTGCGTGGGTTTCCTCCGGGTGCTCCGGTTTCCTCCCACACTCCAAAGATGTGCGGGTTAGGTTGATTGGCCAGGTTAAAAATTGCCCCTTAGAGTCCTGGGATGTGTAGGTTAGAGGGATTAGCGGGTAAATTTGTGGGGGTAGGGCCTGGGTGGGAATGTGGTCGGTGCAGACTCGATGGGCCGAATGGCCTCCTTCTGCACTGTAGGGTTTCTATGATTTCTATGATTAGTGATCAGTAAGGCTGACATTAACACTGCAATGAAGTTACTGTGAAATTCCCCTAGTCGCCACACTCCGGCACCTGTTCGGGTCAACGCAGCTAACCAGCACGTCGTTCAGACTGTGGGGGGAAACCGGAGACTGAGGCGAGGGATTGAGAGAAAGGGATGGAATCCTTACAGGATGTGGGGTGTGAAGAGCTGTAGTCCAGATAGCAATGGAAGTCAGTGGACTTCTAATGGATATTGGTAGATAGTCTATTGCCGGAAATGGAGACAGAAAGGTCCAGGAAGGGAAGGGAAGATGGACCAGGTGAAGGAAGCGAAGTTGATGAATTTTTCGAGGTCTGGATGAGAGCATGAAGCGGCACCAAAATAGTCATCGATGTGCTGGTAAAGGAGTTGTGGGAGGGGACCTGGATAGGCCTGGAGCAAGGAATGTTCCACATATCCCATAAAAAGACAAGCGTAGCTAGGACCCATGCGGGTACCCATTGCTACTCCTTTGATTTGGAGAAAGTGGGATGAATTAAAGGAGAAGTTGTTGAGAAATAGAACAAATTCAGCCAGGTGGAGGAGAGTGGTGGTAGATGGGAATTGTTCAGGCCTCTTTTCAAGAAAGAAGCAAAGAGCTCTCAAGCCGTCCTGGTGTGGGATGGAGGTGTAGAGAGATTGCACATTCATGGTGAATAGGAGGCAGTTAGGATCTGGTTTCTGTAGTCATGATGGCAGCAGTCTGAATCTACAGAATAGCCAGCCAAGATTTCATTACTTCAGCCTGAGTTTCCACTGCAACACTTAGGCACTGGATGGTTTCAGCTTGAGCTGCAAAGGAAGTTGAGAATTTGGCCAGCATATGAGGCTAGTCATCCATTTGTAAGAATTTGATGTTTGAGATTTTACTGACTTTCGCCACTTCTAAGGCCATTAAACTCCGTCCTGCACTGTATTCAAGACTTCAGTGCTATATTGACAGTGGTGCTGTATTGACAGTGGAAACTCTCAGTTCCTACTGCCTTCTCAGTGTCTGTCTCAGAGATTTTGTATGTTATACTTTAGAAAGTCAGACAGTGAAGGATAGAATTAGAGCCAATCTTTACATACTTTTATAAACTTTTACTTACAGCGATATACACTATTTATAGGTGAAATAAATCTCCAATAAATGCCCACTACCTGTAACAATTGAAAACAATTAATCTACAATTATAATCCTGGCCCACTGTGAATTGAGAACCTCTTTTCTCCTGTCCATTTCCTGCAGCAAGGTTTCCAGTGGGGCAGCAAAGTCCATTGGAAGATGCTGTCTCTATGCTATTCCACCATTTTCACTCTTCTTTCTGCTCAGAATGTCCTCCACAAACAATTCCAACAGCCGGAATGAATTTGACCTTTAAGAGGTGCAGGCTAGCTTTAAGTGGTTTTAGCCTCGTGTGAACCTGTGCTCCCAGCTGAAGTTAACTGTAATTTCTAGACTCAGGTGTCTTCCCTTTGCCAGAATGTACGAAGGCACTGTACAAATATTAATAAATAGGTACTAAGAATATAAGAGAGAATGAGTTGGAGTTCTGACCTTGGTAAAGGGACACTTATCTGTTCCAGTGTCATGAGAAATACACCATTGGAAATAGAATGTATGCAAGATAATATTATTGGTGACAGGAAATATTAGTTCCATCGGTACCAAAGTTTTGATTCTGATCGAGAGTAACTAAGCTTCCAAGAAAATATGAGATTCACACTGCAGCCAGATGAGCTGTAGATTTTCATTGGTGACCAACTCAGCAGATATAATGAGTTTATTAAAGAGAATTTTTCATTATAGAAATATTTACCCCGAAAACAGCAGTAAAGAAAATGAGTCCCAATCAAGAACCTTCCTTGAACTTAACTCAGTTCAACATTATGGGAAGTTATCACATCGAAAAGGGGATTTCAGCATGCCAGGGTAATGTTCCATTTTACACTCGCCCTGTCCCTCTATAGTCTGAATGACTGACCTGTGAATGATGCATCTGCTCTGTAGATAATCCAATGCCAAGGCCAGCTCACAAATATAATGTTTCACTGTTTCCTCCTTAAAATGAACATTCTGTTGCAGATGATAGCGAAGGTCTCCACCCAGAAGGAGGTCCACCACCATGAACATATCCTCCTCATCCTGAAATGAATACCTGAAATGCAAGAGGGGAGCTGAGATTATTGATAAGCCTTACAGTACCAGTTATCTTCAAAATCATGTTGGAGACGTAGGCGTACTGGTATTGTCACTGGACTACTTAGCCAGAGACTCAGGGTAATGGTCTGGAGACCCAGGTTTGAATCCCACTATGGCAGATGGCGAAATTTGAATTGAATAAAAATCTGGAATTAAAAGTCAACGATGACCATGAAACCATTGTTGACACTAATGCTCTTGGGGAAGGAAATCTGCAATTCTTACCTGGTCTGGCTTATGTGACTCCAGACCTACAGCAATATGGTTGACTCTTAACACTCATCTGAAATGGCCTAGCAAACCATTCATTTCAAGGGCAATAAATGCTCGTCCAGCCAGAGACACCCACACCCCCTAAACAAATTTTAAAAAAGAGTGCTTTGAACTGTCTTGGTCTCCATATTATCAAAAGGATGAAAAAACAGGGGAGGTGCAAAAAATATTTGCAAGAATAATACTGGAACTCAGATGTTATAGGTATCAGGAAAGATTGAACAGGCTGGAGCATATTTCTTAGGGAAAAAAAACTGCTGGGTGACCTGCTAGAGATCTTGAAGATAACGAGAGCATGATAAAATAAAGGCTGAGAAAATATTTCCAATTGTGGGGAATATAAAACTAAGTGCTATTAAAATAAGATAGGCACTACTAAACCCAACAGAGAATACTGAAAAAAAATATTTGACCCAGAAGAGTGGTGAGAATGGCAAACTGGCTGCTAGAGGTAGCAGTTGAAATGACAGCAAAAATGTATTTAAGTGAATGTTAAACAAATACAAAGAAGAAAGGAAGTTATGAAGAGTTGTGACAGGAGGCATAAAGCCAAACAGCCTGTTTCTGTAAATCCATTCTAATACCTATTATATCCAAAGTTGAGAATCTTCTTGAAACAGATTCAACTTGACGTTACAGTAATTAAACTAATGAGCCATTTGGCCCAGTTTGAGACGGGCAAGACAATTATATCAAGATCAGGCTGAGCTTTGATCAATCCATGTTCCCTGTTGGCTTTACAATGCGAGGCTCAGCTTCAAAGTAATTATCTGGTTGTGAAGCACTTGAGACATAATGTGGATGTTAGAAGTTATTGTAGAAATGCAAATTCTGTCATTGCCTTCGTGCAGGGTGACTTTAGAAAGTCCCCAAAGATTCTAAACAAAAAGAAATTCGTACCATTTGGACAACTGATGGTTAAACCTCTTTTACATTTTGAAACTTATCAATTTGATCTAGGGCAGATTTTTAGTTTAATTTATGTTACCTTATTGATATAAAGTCAGGATTGCTTAAAAAGGATCAATTCCCAATAATACACACTACCTTCTTAAATGTTGATTAGGATGTTTTGGCGGAATACCAGATTGAATAATTGTGCGTGTGTATCTTGTCGGATGGTTCCCTGAACAGACTGTCAGAGTCATCTGGCAAAACGCTTCATTGCCAGAACTTTCAAATAAGCACCAAGACCTAGTTGCTGGTGTTGAGCAGGGTACTTACTCCCTGTCAGAATGTATGCCTGATGTGTGCCACCATCCACAGCAGCTGCAGGTGGGCAAGAGACGGTCACACATCTCATTATGGAGTGTGCCTTTGCAAAGGCAGTCTTGGAGGGAATACAGTGGTATTATCCAGAGTAGTTCCGTGATGCAGAACTCTTGCGCTCTGCAGGCTGTTCCCAGGGATGCACACTGAGACAAACATCAGTAGCTGCCGGAGGATCCTCAACTCTGTAAAAGAAACCCTTTGGTCTGCCCGAAACCTGTTGATCTTCCAACGCAAAGAATTATCCTCGACCTAGTGGTACAGACTGGCACATTCCAAGGTCCAGGACTACATGCTGAGGGACACACTCACACTTGGGGCATCTGCTGCCAAGGCACAATGGGGGAAGGCCACTGTGCAAGGCGTTTCAGCCAATGTACACGGAGGGGCTGGTAACTGGGTAAAACCCCTTTGACTCTGTGCTTGAAGCACCTCAGGAGTGCTTCATGATTGTGTATATAGTTTGAACGAACTGTCCTCTCTGTAACAAAATATTGAAATGTTTGTAATGTTCTCATTACTGAGTTAAAGCACCTGAGTGCATCTTGATCTCTGTGAATGTGAAATATCATTGCACTTGCCAGTTCTGAAAACTTAAAATATTTTGTAATGTTTCTCTCAGATATTTCATGAATAAAGCATACTTTTGCAAATAAAACATTATGATGTGGTGCAATGGGAAAAGGTTGCTGTCAAAGACCTTTCAGCCACAGTGCACTGAGGGGTGGAGAATTGTATAGAACCCCTCATACTTTAGACTCACATTGAATGTACACAGTGAATATTACACGTATCACAATTGTATTGAAGAGTGCAAGACGATCCGTGAAGAAAACTTGAATATCTTTGCACTCCAGACCCACAGCAATGTAGCTGACTCTTAAATGCCCTCTGAAATGGCTTATCAAGCCACTCAGTTGTATTCAACTGCTACAAATGGAACAAAAAGGAATACAACCAGATAGGCCTCTCAGCATCGACCTAGGCACGGGAAATGACAATGGCAAACCCAGCCCTGTCAAGTCTCTCTGACTAACATCTGGGAGTTGTGTCAAAATTGGGAGAGCTGTCTCACAGACTAGTCAAGCAACAGTCTGATATAGTCATACACACAAAATCACACCTGTTAGATAATGTAAGAAGTCTCACAACACCAGGTTAAAGTCCAACAGGTTTATTTGGTAGCAAATACCATAAGCTTTCGGAGCACTTCGACGAAATAAAACTGTTGGACTTTAACCTGGTGTTGTGAGACTTCTTACTGTGTTCACCCCAGTCCAACGCCGGCATCTCCACATCATGTTAGATAATGTTGCAGACAGACACCACAATCTCCATTCCAGGGTATGTCCTGTCTCATTGGCAGGGCACACCCATCAGAGGTGGCAGCACAGTGGCATACAGTCAGGAGGGAGTTCCTTAGAATGCCCTCAACATCGATTCTGGATCCCATGAAGTCTCATGGCACCGGGTCAAACATTTACAAGAAACCTCCTGTTGAACACCATATATCATCCTCCCTTCAGCTGATGATTCAGTACTCCATGTTGAACACCACTTGGAGAAAACACTGAGGGTGATAAGGGCGCATAATGCACTCTGGTGAGGGATTTCAACATCCATCACCAAGAGTGAGTGGCTCAGTAGTATCACCACAGACCTAGCAGGCTGAATCCTAAAGGGCATAGGTGTTAGACTGGGACTATGATGAGGAGATGCCGGCGTTGGATTGGGGTAAACACAGTAAGAGTTTTAACAACACCAGGTTAAAGTCCAACAGGTTTATTTGGTAGCAAATGCCATTAGCTTTCGGAGCGCTGCTCCTTCGTCAGATGGAGTGGAAATCTGCTCTCAAACAGGGCATACAGAGACACAAAATCAAGTTACAGAATACTGATTAGAATGCGAATCTCTACAGCCAACCAGGTCTGAAGGATACAGACAATGTGAGTGGAGGGAGCATTAAGCACAGGTTAAAGAGATGTGTATTGTCTCCAGACAGGACAGCCAGTGAGATTCTGCAAGTCCAGGAGGCAAGCTGTGGGGGTTACTGATAGTGTGACATAAATCCAACATCCCGGTTTAGGCCGTCCTCATGTTTGCGGAACTTGGCTATCAGTTTCTGCTCAGCGACTCTGCGCTGTCGTGTGTCGTGAAGGCCGCCTTGGAGAATGCTTACCTGAAGATCAGAGGCTGAATGCCCGTGACCGCTGAAGTGCTCCCCGACAGGAACTTGAGTCTGTAACTCGATTTTGTCTCTGTATGCCCTGTTTGAGAGCAGATATCCACTCCATCTGACGAAGGAGCAGCGCTCTGAAAGCTAATGGCATTTGCTACCAAATAAACCTGTTGGACTTTAACCTGTTGTTAAAACTCAGACTGGGACTATGGCAGGAGGTGAGGGAACCAATGAGGGAAAAGCATACTCAACCTCAGCCTCACCAACTGGTCAGCCACCGATCCACCATGACAGTATCAGTAGGTGTGACCACCACACAGTCCTTGTGCAGACAAAGCCCTGTCCTCACATTGAGGCTAGCCTCCATCGTGTTGTGTGGCAGTACCATCGTGCTAAATGGAACAGATTTCAAACTGATCTAGTGACTCAAAATTGGGCATCCATGAGGTGCTGTGGATTATCAGCAACAGCAGAATTGTACTCGGCCACAATCTGTAATCTCATGGTCTGGCATATCCCCCCCACTCTACCAACAGCCAGAGGATCAACGCTGGTTCATGAGTGCAGGGGACATGCCAAGAACAATACCAGGCATACCTAAAAATGAGGCGTCAACCTGGTGAAGCTAACAACAGCACTACTTGCATGCCAAACAGCACAACCAGCAAGTAATAGACATTGCTAAGCGGTCCCACAACTAACAGATTCGACCTAGGCTCTGCAGTCCTGCCACATCCAGCCATGAATGGTGGTGGATAATTAAACAACTCACTCGAGGAAAAGACTCTACAAAAATCCCCATCCTCAATGATAGAGGAGCCCAGAACATCAGTGCAAAAGATAAGACTGAAGTATTCGCAACAATCTTCAGCCAGATGTGTCAAGTGTACGATCCATTTTAGCCTCCTTCAAAAGGTCCCTAGGATGCCAGTCTTCAGCCAATTTGATTCACTCTACTGCAAAGGCAATGGGCCCTGATAACATTCCAGCAGGACAAATCCAACCCAGCTAATTTCTGTCCCATCAATCTACTCTCGAATGTCAACAAAAAGTGATAGAAGGGTCATCGACAGCGCTATCCAAGCAGCACTTACTCAGCAATTACCTGCTTATGGATGCTTAGTTTGGGTTCTGCCAGTGTTACTCAGCTCCTGAGCTCATTACAGCCTTGGTTTAAACCTGGACAAAAGATGTGAATGCCAGCTGCTTCATCAATGACCTTCCTTCCATCATAAGGTCAGAATTGGGGATGTTCACAGATGACTGCACAATGTTCAGTACCATTTGTGACTTCTCAGATACTGAAGCAGTTCATGTCCAAATGCAGCAATTCCTGGACAATATCCAGGTTGGGCTGACAAGTGGTAAGTAACATTTGCACCACACAAGTGCCAGGCAATGGTAATTTCCAACTCCTTGACATCCAATTGCATTACCATTGCCGAATCCCGCACTAACATCCTGGGGGTCGCCATTTATCTGAAACTGGACCATCCATATAAGTCCTATGACTACCAGAACAGGCCAAAGGCTAGGTAGGAATCCTGTGACAAGTAACTCACCTCTTGACTCCCCAAAGCCTATCCATCTCTAAAAGTCACAAGTCTGGTCACCCTATTATAAACTAGAAAGAGTGCAGGAAAGATTTACTAGGATGCTACCAGGACTTGATGGTTTGAGTTATAAGGAGAGGCTGGATAGACTGGAACTTTTTTCCCTGGAGCGTAGGAGGCTGAGGGATGATCTTATAGAGGTCTATAAAATAATGAGGGGCATAGATCAGCTAGATAGTCAATATCTTTTCCCAAAGATAGGGGAGTCTAAAACTAGAGGGCATAGGTTTAAGGTGAGAGGGGAGAGATACAAAAGGGTCCAGAGGGACAATTTTTTCACATAGAAGGTGGTGAGCGTCTGGAACAAACTGCCAGACGTAGTAGTAGAGGCTGATACAATTTTGTCTTTTAAAGAGCTCTTAGACAGTTACATGGGTAAGATGGGTACAGAGGGATATGGGCCAAATGCGGACAATTGAGACTCGCTTAGGGGCTTACAAAAAAGGGTGGCATGGGCAAGTTGGGCCAAAGGGTCTGTTTCCATGCTATAAACTTCTATGACTCTGTAAGTCAGGAGTGTAATGGAATACTCTTCACTTGCCTGGATGAGTGTAGCTCCAACAAC
The DNA here is from genome assembly GCF_964213995.1 of Mustelus asterias. Classification (NCBI taxonomy): domain Eukaryota; kingdom Metazoa; phylum Chordata; class Chondrichthyes; order Carcharhiniformes; family Triakidae; genus Mustelus; species Mustelus asterias. Next base: position 74,441,219 of record NC_135816.1, on the reverse strand, counting down.
ACAGCATGAAGATCAATACACTCCAGGACAAAGCAGCCCACTTGATTGCTATCCCTTCCACAAACATTCAATCCATCCAACAACAAAAAAGAATGTATCTTCTACAGATGCACTGCTTGAACTCACCAAGGTTCCTTCGGCAGCACGTTTCAAACCCACGACCACCACCATCTAGAAAGACAAGGGCAGCAGATGCCTAGGAACACCACCACCTGAATTTTCCCCTCCAAGTATCTCGTCACCCTGACTTGGAAATATAACTCCGTCCCTTAACTGTCGCTGGGTCAAATCCTGGAACTCCCTCCCTAACAGTACTGCGGGTGTACCGACACCTCTGGGACTGCAGTGGTTCGAGGCAGCAGCTCACCACCACCTTTTCAAGGGCAACGAGGGATGGGTAATAAATACTGATCTAGCCAGTGATGCCCACATCCCATAAATGAATTAAAACTTTGTGATGGCCATTTTGAAATGTTTGTAAGGTTCTTTCAGATATCTTAGAAGATATTTTTTGCAACAACAAGAAAAACGACATTGTTGTGCGTGTTGGATCAACTTTAAAACATTGGTAATTCTTTGAACGTATACCATAGCAGTTTGTACCCGAGGATTAGAATGGGATATCCTTCAATACTCAGCTGGACAGACAACTCAGGTCATAGGGGCCCCTAAACAGCAGGAGGAGGGACAATTAATTCAAGAGTTTAAGCTTGACAGGCAGCTCAGAAACCAATCCTCGTTACATGGTAGTGAGGTGTCTGAGGTCAGCCTTTGCCTCTCTTTCAGGATATACAAGGGTGAGATATTCTGAAGCATTGATGGATAGAATGTGCCAAAGATACCATGAGATTCAGTGTTGTGGTATGGAACACATATGGCCTGAGAGAGAAGAATTACTGTCAGTTAGTTGAGGGACTGCTGACTTACAAGTGTGTTCCTACCTGCATACTCCTACCATCCCCCCCGCAACTGGATGCCAAATGAAAACAGCATTGCATTCAACTGCAACTTCTCTCATGGTTAACAACAAAGGACAGTACAGTACAGGAACAGGCCCTTCGGCTCTCCAAGCCTGTGCCAATCACGTTGTTCTATCTAGTTCAACCGCCTATATCCCTCTATTCCCCACCTGTTCATATGTCTACCCAGATAAGTCTTAAATGTAGCTCAACCACCCCACTTGGCAGTGCATTCCAGGCTCCCACCACCGTCTGTGTATAAAACTTCCCCCGCACATCTCCAAGGAAGCTTCCCCCCTTACCTTGAGCCTCCTTGTAATTGTCTAATTGCTAATTCCAAGTGTCTAAGCTCAGCTCATGAAGAATGATCACTTGGGCAAAATACTGGGAATGGTCACCCATGTGACCCCTCATGAGCCTGTGCCTGCATAAGAGACAAAGACAGGAAAAATATTTTACTATTTATCAAACAAGAACAACAATTAGTAATTGAAAAGTAGTGGTGCAGCTGCAAATAATCCATGGAGGCGAAGGTCCCGTCACCAAAAGTTCTTGTATTTACAAGACATACTACACAACAGAGCTCCCTGTGTGCTCCCTGCTTCAGCAGGCAGAGCGACTGTCACACCTGCTTTAAATAGGGAATATGAGGTTCCTGGATTGGGCTAATTAGGACTCAATCAGGGATATCTTTTTGTTCAACAAAATAAACGAAATCAAACTAACTTGGGGACAACTCAAAAAGGGCAACTTCCTAAAAGGAAACTTAAAACATCAAATTAAAATGTGATTAAAGGGGTCAATAATACACTCCAGTCCCTGCGGTGCCTAGCGGGAATGGAAGGCATCAACTGTGTCGTCAGACACTGCATGTTCCCTTTCCAGGGACACCCGGCCGCAAATATAGCCGCGGTAGAGGGGCAGACAGTTAGGTTGGACGACCCCCTCGATCGCCCGCTGCCTGGACTTGCTGATGGCTCGCCTTGCCAGGCCCAGGAGCAGGTTCACAAGGAGGTTCTTCTCCTTCCCTGCTCCCCTCCGCACCGGGTGACCGTAAATCAGGAGCGTGGGACTGAAGTGCAAATAAAACTTCAATAGAAGGTTTGTTAGAAAACTGAAAACGTTGTGCATATGTAGACATGGGGCGGGGGGGGAGGGGGGAGAAGATGGCGCGAGGGAGAGAATCCCCCCCCGTAGAGGGACCTCCGCCACCCGGCAGCAACAAGGCCCGCCAAAGTGTATCTGGGCGACGAGCAAGAATGCAGTAGTAGAAGGTGTGCAGCAGCAGCCCGTACAGGAATCGCCTCTGCATGGAGGCAAAGGGCACGGAGGGCATTCAAGCTGTGGGGCACGTGACCCGGGAAGGGAGCAGTCTAAGTTTAAGGCCAATGTGAAATTCCATCCAAGCAGGGGTACGCTCAGGCAGGATCCCACCGCACAGTTGCGCCTCCAAGACGATGTGTGCCCTCGGGTCCAAGCACGACTGTCCTAAGGTCTTGGATGGTTTTGGCCGCATGCTGGACGGCCACCCCCACTTGCTCAGCGAGCTCGTCCAGCCCACTCCTCGGCCACCCAACACACCCCCGATCCTGGTCAGCCCGGCGCCCATGGCCCTCCTCTCCACCAGCCGCCTGAAGTTATACGGTTGGAGCAGTGGATTCCTGAGCAGCTGCTCTTGTACGATAGCCGCTACTCCTGACGGGGGAGAGCTGCGGCGCGAGGCGACTGTGTTCCAGACTTTGAGAAGGTCCTGGTAAAAGACAGGCAACGCCTGCAAGGAGGTCTGAAGACTACCCGGATTTATGTACAGGAGCAGCACGTCATAATTCAGGCCGTGTACCTGGCAGAAGAAATATGTTGCCAGGGCACACCATCATGGAGGAGGCTCAATGTAAAGATATCTCTGCAGGGTCTGGAGGTGGAAGGTCGCCACCTGGTGCGAAGGCACATCAGCGCCTGATCACCCTCCTCAAGCGGGAGATACAAACCCTCAGCAAGGACCCACTGTAGTCTGTTCTCCCAGAAGAACCGGACGAGGGTTCTCTGGATGTTTGTGACAAAGTCAGGGGGAGGGGTCACAGTGACCAGCCGGTACCACAGCAAGGAGGCGATCAGCTGGTTTATAACAAGAACTTGCAAGCACTCGGAGCACTCGGAGCAGTCCTGTCTAGTGACTCAGGCGAGCGGTGACTTTGGTCTCCAGCACCTGCCAGTTCGCCAGCCAGGATTCCTCAGCCGGGCAAAGATGGACTCCCAAGTAGAGGAGATTGGTCTTCTCCAGGTGAAAGGCCTGAGCTCCTCCGGAAGGGAGTCCACCTGCCATGGACCAACCACGAGTCCGAGTACTTGGCCCAGTTGATCCTGGCAGAGGATGCGGTGGAGTACACGGCCTGGCATTCTCGCATCCTCTGCAGGTCAGTCGGGTCCATGAACATGAGGAGCACGTCATCGGTGTAAGCCGACAGGACCACCCCGACGCCCAGCCCGCGCAGAGTCAAACCCGACAACCTCCTCCACAAGGGGCACAGGAATGTCTCCATGCAAATCGAATGCAGTTGGCTGGACAAGGGGGAACCCTGCCACACTCCTCTCCCAAAGCGAAGGGGCTCCATCAGGGACCCGTTAGTTTTAATGAGACACTCTGCAGCAGAGTACAGCGATCTGGATCCAGGCAACAAAGTGCGTCCTGAGCCCAAATGCCCACAGAGTTCCGAGCAGAAACTCGCGATCCACCCTGTTGAACGCCTTCTCCTGGTCAAGGAACAGGAAGGCGCTCGACAGACCAGCCCTCTGGGAATGGTGGATCAGGTCTCGGACCAGATGAGGGTTGTCATGTCTTGAACAGCCTGGGACCGTGTAGGACTGGTCAGGGTGGTCCAGCAAGTCTGTGTGGAGTTTGCACGTTCTCCTCGTGTCTGCGTGGGTTTCCTCCGGGTGCTCCGGTTTCCTCCCACAGTCCAAAGATGTGCGGGTTAGGTTGATTGGCCGTGCTAAAATTGCCCCTTAGTGTCCTGATTAGGTTAGAGGGATTAGTGGGTAAATATGTAGGGATATGGGGGTAGAGCCTGGGTGGGATTGTGGTCGGTGCAGACTCGATGGGCCGAATGGCCTCTTTCTGTGCTGTATGGGTTTCTATGATTTCTTATGTCGATTGATGGGTTAGTGAACTCAAAGTATTTCATTCCAAAATAAAGAACTGGTTCATTGAGCTGTTATGCTGTGGAGTGAGTATGTGGGGTCCTAACATCTTGAATTTTACAAGTGACAGTTCGACGCACGTAACAAAAGAGCAAGGAAGGAGAATTTGGGTGATTGATATTGTTTCTTCCACATATTATGTATACATAAGGTCTCTTTTACTGATTTCCTAGTCTCCTGAGGGGAAGCTATATAAAATTCCTCCACATCTCTAAAGATACTTAGGAAAAGCTCTCCTACACTTAGTCATTTATTATTACCACTTCAGTTAGCTTCCATAGGTGATACTTTCACAGTCACAACAGTAGCAATGATGTTCATCATCGCTGTCAACATGGATCCATATAATTTTCAATTCTATTCCAGAAGTTTATCCAGTTCTTTCTGAACAGCTGGTCCATTGCGACAATATTACCTGGCTTTACTGGCAATCTGTTCCAAACACTCACGAAAAATACATTTTCCCTAATCATACAGCTTTACTTTTACATTATGAGGAAACAAAAGCATTGAAAAATACTGGAAACATTGGTAATTTAGATCTTAAATATATTGGTTAAGAGACAATCTGACCAGCCTTCATCTCATTCGACACATACTTAAAATCATTGCAGAAGGTCCAGTCACTCATGAAAATTGTAGCTTCTCGTAATTAAATTAATTAACTCAGCTACTGAGATGAGGTTTGGCAATCAAATACAAGAATTTGGCACAGCACCATTGCTGCAGATCTAGCTGCAAAGCGGAATAAATTCTCTCGCCTGTTTGCCACAGAGGGCATTGCCATAACACCAGAGTGTACTTTCTCACACATTTGGGGGCGATTTTTCCATCCTGCTACGCTAATTTATTAGCGCAGTGGGCTGGGAGATTTCAGCGGGGTCGGATTAGCACGATCCGCGCTGGGCGTTGAGCACTGAGCACCTCTCCTGGTGCTAGATTTCTGTCGTCGTCAGCTCCGAGCCAGAAATAGGCATGGAGCTGCATTAGATACGCAGTCAATACAAGTTAAGTATGACTAGTGAGTCCGCGACTGTAAGTCTCCGGGCCTGCTAGCCTGTCCCCACCCCACTAAGAGTGGTTCACTCCAGCGGGGTTTAAAACAGCTCATCACTTTCGGAGAGCTAGCGGCCCGACCCCGCTGAAGTGAAGGGGGAGCAATCAGGCCCCCCCCAGAGGGTCAGGTGGTGGGATGCCCCCAGGGGGCCCCATAGCACTGCCCATCGGGCATGGGGCAGGGCAGTCCCGCTGCCACTCTGCAGACAGGATCGGTGGGGGAAAAGAGCAAGGCATCGTGGCTGAGCCCGGACATGGTCGGGGGACCAGCGATTGAACTTGCCAATGATCAGGAGACCGGCAGACAGGGGTCACTGCGCATGCGGCGATCTATGCATTGACAGAATGGTGCATGCACAGTGGCCTGCTCGGCGCTATGCTGCCAGCGTCTCCCAGTGGAAATAGCCCACTGATTTTCAGTGCGATTTATGCTAGTGCACTCTGCAGTGCGCAGAGTGTGGGAGATTTAATTTGAAACTCCCGCTGAAAAAAACACCAGGATTTACTCCAGTTTTCATGTGAATTCAGCACTTAGAATTTTTTTGGGAGAATCGTCCTCATCCTACCCGAGCAAATTTGATGCAGCATATGCATTTTATTTTATATATTAAAAAGGTCATGTGAATCACCATGTTCATCCACTCAGCACCCGAGCCACAAGTCCCAAGTTCCGTTCCCAATCGGTGTTGATTCGGCTGATCCCAACCACTATTTATAAACAGTTTGGATCATCTGGGCAGAGAAACCCTTCACCAAATTTAAAATGTCTCTGAAGCAAGCCAGAGGAGTTTCTGTTTGCCCTTTCTTTTCCTTCACTAGGTCTGGGCGTCGCTGGTTCGGCCCAGTATTTATTGCCCATCCATAATCACCTTTGAGAAGGTTCACAAGGATGTTGCCGGGACTTGAGAAGCTGAGTTAGAGAGAGAAATTGAATAGGTTGGGACTTTATTCCCTGGAGCGTAGAAGATTGAGGGGAGATTTGATAGAGGTGTATAAGATTTTGATGGGTATAGATAGAGTGAATGCAAGCAGGCTTTTTCCACTGAGGCTAGGGGAGAAAAAAAACCAGAGGGCATGGGTTAAGGGTGAAAGGAGAAAAGTTTAAAGGGAATATTAGGGGGGGGCTTCTTCACACAGAGAGTGGTGGGAGTGTGGAATGAGCTGCCGGATAAAGTGGTAAATGCTTTTAACATTTAAGAAAAACTTGGACGGGTTCATGGATGAGAGGGGTGTGGAGGGATATGGTCCAAGTGCAGGTCAGTGGGACTAGGCAAAAAATGGTTCGGCACAGACAAGAAGGGCCAAAAGGCCTGGTTCTGAGCTGTAATTTTCTATGGTTCTAAGGTGGTGCTGAACTGCCTTCTTGAACTGCTGCAATCCAAGTGGCGTAGCTACACCCGCAGTCTGTTAGGGAGGGACTTCCAGAATTTTGACCTACTGCCAGTGAAGGTACAGCGGGATACTTCCGAGTCACAATGGTGTCTAGTTTGTAGGGGAACTTGCCACTGGCAGTGTCCCCATGCATCTGCTGCCCTTGTCCATTGAGGGTGCGATTTTGGAAGGTGCTACTGAAAGAGGCTTGGTGAGTTGCTATAATGAAACTTGTTCATGGTACACCCTGCTGTAAGCAGAGTCTTTGAATATTTTTAAAATAGAGGTGGATAGATTCTTGGTTATCAAGGGGGTGATAGGTTATTAGGGGTTGGCAGGATGCAAATTAGATTAGCCATGATCTTATTAAATGGAGGAGCGGGCGAGAGATGTGAAATGGCCTACTTCTTGTCCTTGTTCGTATGTTATTTATCTGCTATCTCAGGCAGCTGCTCTTCCCAATCTTGCAGGCCTCTGTGCCACATCCCCACCCCACCTTCAATTCCCCCAAATCCCACCATCCTAGCTTTGATAATCCGCCCATCACTCTCAATTGGTCAGGGAACCATTCTCCATGCCAATTTAGTAGCTGCCTCTGAAAAGCCCAAAAGCTGTTTCCCTTCAGGGTTTGGGGAAATTCCAACCAGAAACAGTCCCGACCTCTGTTTCCTTCTTCAGTAGGGAAAATCTGGCATACTGTCTCATTTCAGGTGTTTTTTCGCAAAGGTGAGCCCATTCCTGTAAAATCCATGTTTAACATCACAGAGGAAACCAAGCACTTGCTGTGTTTCGATTCACTGTGGTCAACAGATCTTGGACAAGTCTCTAGCTGTAATGAGCTCATGTAGTAAACAAAAAAACACAACCATTAGCAGTTACAGTCTGGCACCATATGGCCGTCAAAAAACATTCACATGGGGACATTCTTTGAGCTCAGTAAACACACCTCATTATTTTTAAAAATATTAAATTCAGAGCCAGTGGTCTCTTTGTGACAAGACATCATTAAACGTGCAATTCCCCCTCCCTCTGATCGCACAACACGAGGAAACCAAGCAGAGCGAGAAAGGGCACGCACAGAGCAGCTGCATATATGCGATATGGAAGCAGCCATATGGAAATGATCTGCTGTTTAATACCAGTAATCTCAAAAATGTTCAACCATGTTTGAAGCATCTGTTTTTCCATATTTCTCATCACCAAGGTAGTCCCAAGGGGCTGTCTCCCAGTGCGTTGAATTATGATTGATGTTTGCTGGTGCAAGTGGAGATTGTCTGCTTGTAGATCCATGACTTCTGATAAATCAATGCCCATCTAGAGTTTAGTTGGTGAACTTAGTTCCCAGAGGCTCAGCTATCAAAACATTTGCCTCATGTTTAATAGCAAGTTTGTGATGCAGGTCCACTTATGCCCTTGGATACAAGTATGTTACATAGTATACACAGCACAGAAACAGGCCATTTTGCCCAAATGGTCTATGCTCGTATCTTTACTCAACACCAGTCTCCTCACATTCTATCTACTTCATCTCACTTTTAGCTTACCTTTCTATTCCCTTTTCTCTCCATACTCATCTATTTTCCTTCTAAAAGCATCAGAGCTATTTGCCTCAACCACTTTCTGTTACAGCAAGTTCCACATTTGAACCATTCTCCCAGTTAAAGACCTTCCATATTTCCCTATTGGATTTGTTAGTGTCTTGTATTTATGGCCCAGTTTAGATTATTCCACAAATGGAAACATTCTCTCTCGATCCATTGATAATCTTATAAATCTCGATTAGGCCACCTCTAAGGGCAGAATTTAGTGGTTGTGGCAATGAGTCTATGCACTGGCTGGAGAGTCAGTGGTATACCTGCCATGATCCCTTCCTGGAGATGGTGGTAGCCTGCCCTGGCTACTTCAGGGAGATTGTGGTAACTCTGCCCTGGCCATTTAATGGTTGTGACAATAGGTCTGGTTCACTGGCTTAAATAACTTCATTAGGGCACCATGTTTGCCATCTGATCTTGCTCCCAACTTAATTTACATCAAACTCTTAGACAACAGCATTGATTTAACAGTGCGTACCTTCATATGCTACGTTAAATCAATGCTGGGGGCGGCACGGTAGCACAGTGGTTAGCACTGCTGCCTCAGAGCACCAGGGACCTAGGTTCGATTCCCGGCTTGGGTCACTGTCTGTGCGGAGTCTGCAAGTTCTCACCGTGTCTGCGTGGGTTTCCTCCGGGTACTCCAGTATCATCCCACAGTCTAAAGATGTGCAGGTTAGGTGGGTTGGCCATTCTAAATTGCTCCATAGTGTCAGGAGAACTAGCTAGGCAAATGCATGGGGTTATGGGGATAAGGCCTGGGTGGGATTGTGGTTGATGCAGACTCAATGGATTGAATGGCCTCATTCTGCACTGTACGGCTCTATGATTCTATATGAAGCTGCCCTTGACAAGGCTGAAACTTTAGAATATCACTTTTTTTAAACTCAAGCTCATTTTCTCATGAAAATTTGAGGGGGCAAAATTTCTTGCTTTTTGCTTATTGGTTAAAATCAGCTTGTTAATTAGTATTTCTCCGGGCCCGTACAAAAAACACATCAACGATTCAGTGCCTTTCAAGGAGAGTCACACATTTCAAATTGCAGTAAAGCCTCAGCAAGGGTCACTGTTTATAAATCCATAGGCTTGTTCAGCAACCAGACTTCCATAAACTACACAACACAGACAAATCTTAATCCAGGAAATCATTTCACACAAAAACAATATTCATCACAAAAATAATCCATCTGACTTGTTAAGAGTTCCTACATATCAACAACTGTCTGCATTTATATTGTGCTTTTAATGTACAAAATGCAGCAAGGCACCTTACAGAGCAAGGGCATCAAATATCAATCCAGGGGACAAAAACAAAAAATGCTGGAGAATCTCAGCAGGTCTGACAGCATCTGTGGAGAGTGAATAGAGCTTTGAGTCTGGGTGACCTTTCATCAGAGCTGGAGCTGACCCTTAGCTCTGACAAAGGGTCATCCTTTGCCAGCATTTTGTTTCAGATTCCAGAATCCGCAGTAACTGGCTTTTATCAATCCAGAGAAAAGAGTTTAGAACGGGTAATGAAAAACATGCGAGGAAAATCTGGATTGGAAAAACTCTGGATCTGAGAAGGGTGCTTAAGAGAGACGGACAAGTTGGGGAGGACTTGGGAGGGAGATGGTGGAATCTTGGGAGGAAGAAGGTGGAGATTGAGTGATCTTGTGAAGGAGGTGAAGGAAGATGAGAGACAACCTGGGACCGAGGTGGAGGGAGGTAGAGCACGGTGAAGGTCTTTGGAGGGAAGGGAAAGAGCTTTGGAGGGGAAATGGAGGAAGACAGGAAAGAAAATCTAGATTGCAGAGAGGATGGACAATGACCATGGAGGAATTTGAAGGCGAGTACTAGAAGAAGCCAATTATTTAATCTGAATGTTATAACTTCATGTACATATCAGCCGAGAACAATGCAGGACTGATAAATAGGAGCTCTGCTGCTTACCAATGATAATACTGATGTCTCTGCTTGCTTGTGTGCAAAATACTGTTTGAATCTTAGTATCAGCTTACTGATTGTCCCATCAAGTCGCTGATAGCATTCAGACAGTTAGTAAATGGAGCCCGTGTGAGGTCAAAATAACCTCCTGGAACTGATATCACATCTCTTACTAAAATACAATTTGGATTATTTATCAGAATTGCAACTCAAAAGTGAAACCAATAACATTTCATTTGAAGTGAACAATGCATTCAAATTGGTCTCGCAAAATTAACTTTTAGTGTATTGAGTAAGAACCACTCCTGTAAAATAAAACATAATGCTGGATAAACTCAGCAGGTCTGGCAGCATCTGTGGACAGAGAAACAGAGTTAACCTTTCAAATTTATATGACTTTTCCTTAGCTCTGCAGAAGAATCATTTGGAATCAAGACATTAGCTCGTTTCTCTCTCCGTAGATACTGCCACACCTGCTGAGATTATCCAGCATTTTCTGTTTTATTTCAGATTTCCAGCATCCTGCAAAATGAAATCTTGCATCTCATTACCTTCCATCTATTTCTCATTCTATGCACACAACAAAATGTTGCACAATTGTCTTTAATGTTCTTCATCTTTGTTTTTTTTGCACCTCATTAGAGAGAATCTCCATTACAAGGGGGGAAGTGTTAGGTTTTTTAGGTAACATTAAAACTGACAAATCCCCAGGGACTGATGGCATCTATCCTAAACTGCTCAGGGAGACAAGAGGTGTAATTGCTGGGCCTCTGACGGAAATCTTTGTCTCTTCATTGGACACAGGTGAGGTCCCTGAGGATTGGAGGATAGCGAATGTGGTACCGTTATTTAAGAAGGGTAGCAGGGATAACCCGGGCAATTATAGACCAGTGAGCTTGACGTCCGTGGTAGGGAAGTTGTTGGAAAGGATTCTTAGAGACAGGATGTATGCGCATTTAGAACGGAACAATCTCATTAGTGGCAGACAGCATGGTTTTGTAAGAGGGAGGTCGTGCCTTACAAATTTGGTGGGAGTTTTTTGAGGAAGTGACACAAACGGTTGATGAAGGAAGGGCTGTGGATGTCGTTTATATGGATTTCAGTAAGGCATTTGACAAAGTCCCTCATGACAGGTTGGTTAAGAAGGTTAAGGCTCAGGGGATACAAGGAGAGGTGGCTAGATGGGTAGAAAACTGGCTTGGCCACAGGAGACAGAGGGTAACAGTCAAAAGGTCTCTTTCCGGCTGGAGGTCTGTGACCAGTGGTGTTCCGCAGGGCTCTGTACTGGGACCTCTGCTATTTGTGATATATATAAATGATTTGGAAGAAGATGTAACTGGTGTTATCAGCAAGTTTGCAGATGACACGAAGATGGCTGGACTTGCGGATAGCGATGAACATTGTCGGACAATACAGCAGGATATAGATAGGCTGGAAAATTGGGCGGAGAAATGGCAGATGGAATTTAATCCAGATAAATGCGAAGTGATGCATTTTGGAAGAACTAATGTAGGGGGGAGTTATACAATAAATGGCAGAGCCATCAAGAATATAGAAACACAGAGGGATCTAGGTGTGCAAGTCCACAAATCCTTGAAGGTGGCAGCACAGGTGGAGAAGGTGGTGAAGAAGGCATATGGTATACTTGCCTTTATAGGACGGGGTATAGAGCATAAAAGCTGGAGTCTGATGTTGCAGCTGTATAGAACGCTGGTTAGGCCACATTTGGAGTACTGCATCCAGTTCTGGTCGCCGCACTACCAGAAGGACGTGGAGGCTTTAGAGAAAGTGCAGAAAAGGTTTACCAGGATGTTGCCTGGTATGGAGGGTCTTAGCTAAGAGGAGAGATTAGGTAAACTGGGTTTGTTCTCCCTGGCAAGACGGAGAATGAGGGGAGACCTAATAGAGGTGTACAAAATTATGAAGGGCATGGATAGGGTGAACAGTGGGAAGCTTTTTCCCAGGTTGGAGGTGACGATCACGAGGGGTCACGGGCTCAAGGTGAGAGGGGCGAGGTATAACTCAGATATCAGAGGGACGTTTTTTACACAGAGTGTGGTGGGGGCCTGGAATGCGCTGCCAAGTAGGGTGGTGGAGGCAGACACGCTGGCATCGTTTAAGACTTACCTGGATAGTCACATGAGCAGTCTGGGAATGGAGGGATAGTTGAACCAATGAGTGGCACAGGCTTGGAGGGCCGAAGGGCCTGTTTCCTGTTCTTTGTATCCAGCAGAGTCTGGAATGCTCATAGCACATGAAAGAAATTCGAACCTCAGGCAGTTATACAGAAGATAGTTACAGATAGAAAAATGGTAAAAATATGACAGAGAATAGATCAGTATCATCCAAAGAATAAAGATAGATGAACAGGATATACAGGCTCGAGCTGGATAAATCAGAAATATACATAAAAGAGACAGGTAAATAACTCAGGTAGAAGATACAGATTAAACTATATAGAATACAGATAGATTCATAGAGTTTATACAATTGAAATGTGTAAATATTGGTATTGTGGACTGTACCAAAGCATTAGTGAATAACCCAGTGCACCAGAGCAGATTCTCAACAGCCCATCACCGATATGAAATTCAGCAGACAATAAAATACACCCTAACATGAGGAGTTACTTACCATAAATTGACAAGAAATGGGTGTTCCAAACCCTGCATAACCTGTAGCTCTTTAAATACATTCCGCACTTCATTACGCTCTACGCACTGCTGCTTGTTCATGTATTTCATGGCATACATCTTCTTCGAGTCTTTCTTCTGTACAATGCAGACCTGGGAATCACAAACAAAATACAGTTGCAGAAAATATACATAAGGAGAGGTGACTGAGCAAACACACTAAAAGTAGATCTGCAAAGACAGTGGTTTGTGCCCATTTTACACCTGTGTGCATACTGAATTCATAATTCATACGTTTCAGAGTACAACATTTAGTTTTAGGGGTTAAAATTTTAACTGTACAAAATGAGGATATTTGGTTGAGAAACTGGTGAAACCAACCCTGAAGTAAATGCAATTCAAGCAAGCTTGGTGTTTATTTCACTTAAAAGGATGGGTTAAGAGGTAAAACGTTAGTAAGGTAAGATTATAAAATAGCAAGTAGACTTACTTAGCTACAGACTGGAGACATGACATTTGCATTTATTCCAGTAAAGGGGAGGCAATTCATATGGTTTCCCTGAATTAAGGAAAACTTGGAATTAAAAGGTAGCTAATATGCATTTCTACCTGGGAACTGTGTGTGTCACATTGCCATAGAGATGAGTAAAGCTTAGTGTGATTCTTTATTTTGAGTTTATCTGTGTGGATTTAGTTTGGGCATAGCCAGCAGACAGTTAATGCTTGGAATGACTTTCCAAGGTAAGAAGTAGTGTCAGCTTTGAGTCTAATGTAGTTTGTAGATGCTTGGAAATCCAGAGATAAAGCCAGACCTACTCCTGAAGTCAAGTCAATGCTAGATCTATCGCCCATGATGCTGCTTGTGAGTAGGAGCTGGTATACAGTGTAAACGGCAAAGATGAAAAATGGAAGATTTGTTGAGAGGAAGAAATCTACTTTATGTGAACGACAGTTAATTTTGTTCCAGTTAGAATTGTACAAGTAATCAGCTTGAAACCATAGCAGAGGTCTATTGAAAAAGGTGTTTTCTAATGTTTTAAGCTACTGTAGGCGGCACGGTAGCACAGTGGTTAGCACTGCTGCTTCACAGCTCCAGGGTCCCGGGTTCGATTCCCGGCTCGGGTCACTGTCTGTGTGGAGTTTGCACATTCTCCTCGTGTCTGCGTGGGTTTCCTCCGGGTGCTCCGGTTTCCTCCCACAGTCCAAAGATGTGCGGGTTAGGTTGATTGGCCAGGTTAAAAATTGTCCCTTAGAGTCCTGGGATGCGTAGGTTAGAGGGATTCGCGGGTAAAATATGTGGGGGTCGGGCCTGGGTGGGATTGTGGTCGGTGCAGACTCGATGGGCCGAATGGCCTCCTTCTGCACTGTAGGGTTTCTATGTATAGGCGTTGCAGGGAGGCCTGAGCCGTGGAATTGAGGGGAAAGAAGTTGGTAATGAAATTGGAGAGTCATTTAACCAAAATTAATGGAAGTGCCCCCAAGAAGTCCTGCACCTTGGTGAATAGATGGAACACTGAAGCGTAATCAGAGTGAATTCTCGAGAGCTGTGATCTAACTTTTGCATTAGTCCCAGGAAAAGTGAATAAATCTTAAAAGATTTCTCAAGATAAGGGAACACTTGCAGAAAATAAGTAGAACTGAATTTATAGCACAAGTCTCTATAAGGTATAGTATTAAGTTACTTCATTTAATTTCTCATTAACAAAAACAGACTTTGTGTAAATGTAAAGAAAGATGAATGCTTGCAGCGTAGTTCTGTCAGCTAATTGCTGGGTGATCAAATTTCTTCTTTAAAAAGGCCCTTAATTGGACCATAATAACACCCCTGAGAAACTGACACAACATATTCCAATTTCCACCCATTTAACATGACAGTTTGGAGCTGACTTTAATGGAAAGTAAAATTCGGTAAACTAGACAGTTGATCCAATTTTGTTAGGTGGGTTCTGTCAAAATTACACCAATCCCCCACCACTACAACTCACTTCCCCTCCCCCAGTCAGGGCCACTGCTTTGGAAACATTAAAGACAATTTTACCTCTTTAGCGTTTGCATCAGGAGTTTCCAATTATTTGTGCCTTTCTTCCCCAAAAGTAAAAAAATGACCCTCAAAGACTTTATTTTAATGAATCATTGGGGTTCATTTCAACAGGGCATGAACAACCTGGGGCTGGTAGCCTTACTGCCCTATTAACTAGGTAGATTGGCAATACTGAATTGCCCCTTAGTGTCAGGGAGACTAGCTAGGGTAAATACATAGGGCTACGGGGATAGGGCCTAGGTGGGATTGTGGTCGGTGTAGACTTGATGGGCCAAATGGCCTCCTTCTGCACTGTAGAATTCTATGGTCTATGATTAACACTGGCAAAGAATCTGTTGACATTTTGAAAAGGGCTGGGAGTTGCCATCTGTTTCAGCTGGTAGGGCCGACTTAACAGAGGAAATTGTACTCATCAGGAAAGATTAAGGAGGCTGGAGATCTTTACTCTGGAGAAGAAAAACAGAAGGGTGACTTAATTTTTAACATTTGGGAAGGAATTTGAACACTAGATAAGCATGAGGGAAAATGAATAGAAGGATATGATTGGGTCAGATGGATTGGGGTGCAAAGGGACTCGTGTAATGCATAAGCACTGGTTGGGTGGAATTGTCTTTTTAAGTAATCTATGTGATTCCATCTAACATGGAAATTGGGATCCGAGGACCTACGAGTACGACTTTAACTCAAAACAGGTCAGATCACATATTGTACACACTATGACCACCAGTTCAAGTTCAAGTTAAAGTTTGAAATTGTTTCTGTGGGACAACTGGTATTTTTCTCATGAGGAAGTAAATGGAATTAATTTAGAAAGGACAGCCAGTGATAGTACTTGCTGAAGACAAAATGCTTCAAACATTCAGATGGCATGCCTTCTGTTTTAGCACAGATGTAAGTTTGTCTATTTCACGTCATGCAAATATATTAGACATTAATTTGCTGGCAGTGTCAGCTTGGTTCAGTCCAAATTAGCATTCTTGCTGAGTCAGAAAATCAAGATTTTTAACAGGAACATGCAAGAATTCCAAATTTCAAAATGCTGGGATTGTTTGAACTTTCGCACTCTTTTGTTTGTCCTGATAAGTGCAAGATGAAAGACTTCAGCAACATATTTCTTTTCAGACAAATTCAAGTTCTACGCTACTAAGTGACCGTTAAAATCAAGACTCAAGCTATCCACCCACCTCTTATAGACTCAGGTCGCTACTTGCCTGCAATCCTGAGTGAGTGCCTTGTGACTGCTGCTATCTTTTAGATGGGATGTTAAATTGGGGTTTATCCTACCTATCCAGGGGGACATCAAAGAGTCCATGGCACTATTTGAGTGCCCTACATTTTTCTATTACCAAACTAGACTTTGGTCATTATGTTTCCAGCCCCACAAGGAGGAAACAATGCCAGATTTAGCTGTGGGCTTAAGTGAGACGAGTAAAGCACAAAACAGTGGGGGAGTATTTAGGGAACAATGATCATAATATTTTCAGCTTTAAAGTAATTAAAGGAAAGGACAAAACAAATATAAATAAAAATATTAACCAATGTACACCACTTTCAGTGAGTTGAAAAGGGATCTGATCAAGGGGAACTGAAATCAAATATTGGTCCAAAGAACAGTAATTGAACAACAGAAGGTTTTGAAGAGGTTTGGGTACAAAGCAGGCACATTCCCACAACTGATTTGGAGATTCAAGTGAAATGGTTAAAAAGGGGTTTCTGATAAATGTAAGCTTCATAATACAATGGAGAGACAAGCTGAATATAAAAAAGCACAGAGAACATCTTAAAACAGGGAATAAGGGGGCAAAAAAGAACTTGAGAATAGATAACTTTTAAGGGAACCAGAAAGTATTTTATAAAGGTATAGGGGGCGATTCTCTCAGCCTGCTGCGCTGCTGGTTCCCAGTCCCACATTAACCCTTATATAAAGGCAAAATACTGCGGATGCTGGAATCTGAAACAAACGCAGAAAAAGCTGGAAAATCTCAGCAGGTCTGACAGCATTTAGAGTCCAGATGACCCTTCATCAGATCTCTAAAAGAAAGAGCAGAGCCAAGGCTAAAGAGAAAGATTTATTTTGAGAAATAAAAAACAGAGCATGACAGGAAGGGATAGAGGGTTCAAATCGAACAGTAGATCAAGGATGTGACTAGGAAGTTATATAAAGAATAAAAGGATAAAACGAAAAGCCTTGTATTTGGATGCATGCGGCATTCAAAACAAACAGATGAACTGAGAACACATGTTGAAATATACAAGTATATGATTTGACAGCAATTATAGAGACATGGCTGCAGGAGGACATGAATTGAGACCTGAATATTGAGGGACACAGGATATTTAGGAAGGACAGGAAGCGAGGATAAAGGTGGTGGGGTGGCTCTGTTAATGATGGTATTAACACAATACAGACAGAAGACCTAATTTAGGAAACTAGGATGTTGAAATGGTTTGGATAATGATGTGAAATGGTAAAGGCAGGAAGTCACTTGTGGGAGTTGTGTACAGATCTTCCTAACAGTAACCACACGGTAGGGTGCAGCATAAAGGAATAAATAATGGGAGATGTTAATCTAATATAGACTGAAAAGTCAGATGGGCAAAAGGTAGACGAGATGAGGCGCCCATTGAATGCCTTCAGGATAGTTTCTTAACAGCATGTTCTAGAGCCAACCGGAGAGCAGACTATACTAGACAGGTTATTGTGCCCCTAGATGGCAGTGACCATAATATGATTTAATTTTATATTCAATCCGAGGGAGAGAGAAGTGAGTGTGTTTAAACCTAAATAAGGACAATTATGAGGGCATGAAAGCAAAGCTGGCTAAAGTGAATTGGTAAATTAGGTAAAAGGATAAGTTAATAAGGATGCAGTGGTAAACACCTAAGGGGATATTTCAGAATACACACATTCTAGTGAGTAAGAGGTCACCCAAGAAACGGAGCCACCATCCACAGTTAAATAGAAAGTTTAAAGATAGAATCAAACATAAAGAAAAAGCACATAATTTTGCAAAGACAGGTAGAAGGTCAGTAGACTGGACATAATAAGGAACAGCAAAGGATGACTAAAAGATTAATGAAGAGGGAAAAATTAAGAGTACGAGAGAAAGTTAGCCAGAAATATAGAAGCAGATAATAAGAGTTTGCATAAATACTTCCTAAAAAAAGTTATGAAGTGAGCATTGGTCCCATAGAAAGCAAGTCTGGAGAATTGATTATGGAAAACAAGGAGATGGTAGATGAATTGAACAGGTATTTTGCTTCAGTCTTCACTATACATGATAGCACACCAAGTAATTAGGAAAGCTAATAGCATGCTATCATTTATTGCAAGGAGAACTGAATACAGAAGTAGGGAGGTTATGCTTCAGTTGTACAGGGCATTAGTGAGATCACATTTGGAGTGCTGTGTAGAGTATTAGTCTCCTTATTTAAGGCAAGTAGTAAATACATTGGAAGCAGTTCAGAGACGGTTTATCAGGCTAATACCTGGAATGGGTGAGTTGTTGTATGAGGAAAGGTTGGACACGGAGATTGTACCCACTGGAGTTTAGAAGAGTAAGGGGCAACTTGATTGAAATATAAGATCCTGAAGGGTATTGACAGGGTGGATGTCTCTTGTGGGAGAATCTAGAACTAGAGGTCACTGTTTAAAAAAATAAAGGGACTTAAACCCATTTAAAACAGAAATGAGGTAGAAATTTATCACTCAGAGTTGTGGGTCTTTAGAACTCTGTTCCTGAAAAGCAGAGTCTTTGAATATTTTCTAAGGCGGAGGTGCTGAGATTCTTAGTAAGCAAGGGGGTAATGGGTTATCGGGGTTGGTAGGGTTATATTTGAGGTTACTATTAGATCAACCATGATCTTATTAAATGGCAGAGCAGACTCGAGGGGCTGAATAGCCTACTCCTGCTCCTTGTTCATAAGTCATAATGCTCATTTGGAGCACAGGAGCAGAGATGATTAGCCTATTGGCCTCCTTCAGCACCATAACAATTCTGTGATCTGACTGAATAGCGGAATAGGTTCCACTAGCTGAATGGCTTACTCCTGTTTCAATGTGACCATATGAAAATATGACGTAGGCCATTCAGTCCCTCAAGCCTGCTCCACCATTTGATAAATCATGGCTGATCTGATTCTGGTCTCAACTCTACCTTCCTGTCTACCCTTGTAACCCTTGACTCCCTTGTCAATCAATTATCTAACTCAGCCTTAAAAATATTCATTGACCTTGTCTCCACTACTCTCGTGCAAAGAGAATTCCAAACACCAACATTCCTCAGAGCAAAAAGAAATTCTCATCTCTGTCTTAAATGGAAGTTCCCTTATTTTTAAAGTGTGTCCCCTAATTCTGGGCTCTCCCACGAGGGGAAACATTCTCTCAGCATCCACCTGATCAAGTCTCCTCAAGGTCTTTACTAATAGAGACATGGGCCGGAATTCTACCACCTCACTCGCCCAGAATCAGAGCAGGTGAAGGTCCGACAATGGAAATCTCTGTTGACCTTGGGCGGGAATTTCCGGTCTCATTCGAGCGAGGCCGCAAAATCCCACCCATGGTGTGCAAAGGCAGTAAGTTATGCTAAAGTTGTTTAAAACACAAATAAAGCCTCAGCTGGAGTATTATGCCACACTTTAGAAAGAACTTCAAGATCTTTGAGAGGACAGAGAAAAGATTTACTAGAATGGTAGCGGGGATGAGGGATGTGGAAAGACTGCAGAAGCTGGCATTATTAACTTTAGAGCAGAGATGGTGAAGAGGAGGTTTGATAGAAATGTAAAAAAAATCATGAATGGTTTTGATAAAATAAATAAGGAGAAACTGTTTCTAGTAGCTGAAGGGTCAGGAAATAGTGGATACAGAGTTAAGACAATTAGCAAAAGAATCAGAGATAACATGAGAATAGAAATTGTAGGCAGGTGTGATCTGGAATGCATTTGAAAGGGCAATGGAAGCAGATTCAATATCAATTTCCAAAAGGAAACTGGATAAACACATGAAGGGTATGGGGATAAAGCAGGAGGGTTGAATTAATTCAATAGGTCAACCAATGAGGGTACATCTGTGTTGCATTACGAGAATAGACTTAGAGGGTATTTCGAAGGATTCTGCATTGCAGGAGTTAAACTACCCTAAGCCTTATGCTAGAATGGTTGTTCTACAAAATCATCTACTTTTGAAAGATGTATGATCACAAATCTACTTGTTATTACAAAACTAATTGTTATTGCTTAAAGAGAGGGGGAAAACAATGTGCATATCAGTATGTCTGATTCCTCTTGCCTGTGGAAATATTTTATGAGTTGAAATGCATAATCTCCTTCTATTATTATTCAGTATCAAGATTGCCGTTTAATGCCAAGATTGCCAGTCTACAGTTTTAATATTTTAGTCTTTTTTTTCCCCTGTCAGAATTAGGCTAAAGGAAATATCGAAGCCTTTTACAATTCAATGAATCTATCACTTGCTCGTGATGACTTGCTCATTTGCTGTTTGTAGGGTTTTACCACTGCCTTAGCCTACACAACACGGATTTCAACATAATCGAGCACTTAAGAGAGCTTGAAGGACAAAGGTGGGTAAATGCAGTTGATGATGTGGATGGTCTCATTCTTAAATGTTATGGCATTTCTCCAGGTTTGGAAAAATGCCACACTATTTAAGGTCATTTTTAAGTTGATTACAATGGTCTATAATTTCTCTTCTATTGATTCTTTCTTTAGCTCGGGTGCACACCATTAATTTACTTTCCTTTTTCTTCAAATGACAGGTGTTAAGGTAATGAATTTTCAAAAATGATGCCATTCAATAATACTTTTTTATTGCTAAATTATTCTTAAATAATGGGGAAACACAACTAAGGCCCCAATGCATCCAAAATGCAAAAACCATCATGAGTTTCTGCATAGTAACCTTTTATCAGTATCCTCAATTTGTTGACCCTACTGCTGCTAAAACCAGCTTCTGCAATCTCTCCATGTCCCCCATCCCCACTACCATTCAAATCGTCTCAAGACGTACCAGAATAGTAGGTTGAAAATCTCTCCTCTTCCCCCTACTCGTTTAGAGAATCAAGATAAAGTTATGGGCATTGTATAACATCTGATGGCCAATGTTACTTTTCCTGTCTCATCCCTACAGGAAAACAGGCCATTCCGTCCATAGTTTATGCTCCACACAAGCCGCCGCCTAGCACTCTTCTACAGCACCCCATCAGAACACCCTTTTACTCCTTTCTCCCTCATATACTTATTTCTTCATTTTGACACAGCCTTTCAACAAAGTGTTATAATTCAGGTCAGGAACCCCAAAGTGTTATGAAGCCCATCTGGGTCATATGTTTTGCAATTTTAATTTGGTGAGGGTAAGCATGATATGTTTCACTTCAGGTATGATTCAAATGACCCTCTCGGGAGCTTTTATCAAACAATGCTTAAGAATATAGTTAACATGCGTAGTAAGAATATTAGCAAGAACTTCTAGCAAATACAAACAAAAAACAAAACAACCACGATAGTGTATAACCCTTAACAAATGTATTTAATGTGATCCACTCAAACCAATCCCATAGGCAAAATACCCTTTTAATGGGTTTAACACAGCAAAGGCTAATGCTCACGTGATACTGGACTGGAGTCCTTTGGATGAATGCTGTGGTTGTCCTGACACTCAGAACAACAGGGAGACACTCTGGTCAAACCACCAACAGCAGATTTTCCCCTTCAGGAAGGCAAGATCTTGCTTTCAGATAACCAGCAGAATTTCCAAACAAAACGGAGAGAGAGAGAGACACTTGTTTCCAGCTGCTGTCCCTTCTAAAATTTAACTCTAACTGCAGCCAAATAGAAATGAAACTTTAAATTCACCAGGGAGGAAAAAAAGCTGTCCAAAAACACATGACCGTCCTCCTAACAATGGGGGATCATAAAACAACTCAGTTAAAATAAACAGACCCCATTTAAGCTATTGAAGTAGCAGTAAAATGACCCCTCGTAGACAACTCTGCAGCAATGAAACCAAACTGAAAAAGGTCTGCTTACAACTGCAGAGAACAGGATTTTAAAAACTTAAAAGGTACACGAACGTCACACCCCTAACAATGCAGGGTCATAAAACAATCCCAGAAAGTACCCAAGGCCCAAAGTATAAATACACAAAACCCCATATAAACCACTGAAGTAGCAATAAAAGGACTCCTCCAGACAACTCGGCATCACAAAAAAAAACTCAAAAGTTCTGCTCACAAATGCAGAGAACATGATTTTTTAAAGAAACTCTTAAAGGTACATTACAAAAGAGATACATAGAGATGGTCTCTTCAGTATAATTTTTTCAAAAAAAGTCTTTCAAAGGAGGGCATGTTACATATGAATTATACAGTAAGAACAAAGAACAATGCAGCACAGGAACAGGCCCTTCGGCCCTCCAAGCCCGTGCCGCTCCCTGGTCCAAACTAGACCATTCTTTTGTATCCCTCCATTCCCACTCCGTTCATATGGCTGTCTAGATAAGTCTTAAACGTTCCCAGTGTGTCCGCCTCCACCACCTTGCCTGGCAGCGCATTCCAGGCCCCCACCACCCTCTGTGTAAAATATGTCCTTCTGATATCTGTGTTAAACCTCCCCCCCTTCACCTTGAACCTATGACCCCTCGTGAACGTCACCACCGACCTGGGGAAAAGCTTCCCACCGTTCACCCTATCTATGCCTTTCATAATTTTATACACCTCTATTAAGTACAGGGCAGAATATCTGACTGGCAATTGCTAACAGTGCTGGTTGAGAAATGGGCCTCGCAAATGTCCACTTATTCAGTTAATTGGGCAGTTTAGTCACTTGAAGACCCATATAATTTCCCATCCTGCACTTCTTGTGAGCCTCACTGACAAATATGCCCAATTTTATGTTCAACGTTTGCCATCTAAACTGAGTGGGTGCTGCTACGGATGGAGCCGCGTTATATTCATGTTTCACTGATGAACAACTGGCATTCTTGGACATCACAACCTGCGTCATTCACAGTTGCAGAGTAAGAAAGATATCTAACTACTTCTGTCCATAACAGTGGTGATCTGACTTTTGCAGGTTAGTTCTGATGGACTGCTGATTGCACAGCTTTCTCCGACATGCTTGCCAATCTGATGAAAATGGGTTCTTGCAAAAACAACAGAAAATCCTGGCTTAAATCCAAAGGATGTACCGTACCCTTTCGCAAGAAAGATTTTCATAACATTGCATTATTCATGGACTCCGAAGATTTTGACTTCAACGTTCAGTCTAATTAATTTCAAACAATACTTTTAGAAAAATGCTGCGATAACAACTCTATTGAATATCTCGTTTTCTTTTGGCATTCTTTTTTTGCTGCTCTCTTTCATATGCTGACTTGTGCTGGGGAAAGGTTCCACAAGAACTGGACATCCTCCATTATGATAGCCAAATAGGCAGCATCGGCAAGTTATTAAACGACTCCTGGTACTAGCTGCAAGCCTTGACCCTGGACAACTTCTACCAGCAGAATTACATGAAGAACAATCAGTAGTGATGGAAGGTTAATGGTTTCAAAGAGCCGGAAGGGAGGAAAACTAATGGCAGAATTTTCACCCCCATGGAGGAATGAGTACACAAGCAGGCAGGTGTAAAACTTAGAAAAAAGAAACCGGTAGAGGAGTAGGAAACAATTGTGCACTAAAAGGGTTATGTCAGGTGGGAAAGAAATACTGAGAGGTGCCGCAAGGATCAGTGTTGGGACCTCAACTATTTACAATCTATATTAGTGACTTGACAAAGAGTAATGTATTTAAGTTTGCTGATGACTCAAAGCGAGGTGAAAATCTAAGTTATGAGGAGGACACAGAGATGCTACAAAAGAAATATAGACAGGTAATGTGTATGGGCAACAAGATAGCAGTTTCAGTATAAATGTGGGAAAGAGAGAAAGAGAGGGCTGTCAGAAAAGAAAAAGATGAGAAACTTGTAAATGCTGATGTTCAGCGAGAGTTGTATGCTCATGTGAGAAAGTTAGCAGACAGGTACAGCAAGTAATCAGGAAGGCAAAAGGCATGTTTACCTTCATTGCAAGGGGATTGGAGTAAAAGAATAAGGAAGTCTTGCTACTATTGTGCAGAGCTTTGGTGAGACCACACCTTGAGTGCTGTGTGCAGCTTTAGAACATAGAACATAGAACATAGAACATTACAGCGCAGAACAGGCCCTTCGGCCCACGATGTTGCACCGACCAGTTAAAAAAAAAACTGTGACCCTCCAACCTAAACCAATTTCTTTTCGTCCATGAACCTATCTACGGATCTCTTAAACGCCCCCAAACTAGGCGCATTTACTACTGATGCTGGCAGGGCATTCCAATCCCTCACCACCCTCTGGGTAAAGAACCTACCCCTGACATCGGTTCTATAACTACCCCCCCTCAATTTAAAGCCATGCCCCCTCGTGCTGGATTTCTCCATCAGAGGAAAAAGGCTATCACTATCCACCCTATCTAAACCTCTAATCATCTTATATGTTTCAATAAGATCCCCTCTTAGCCGCCGCCTTTCCAGCGAAAACAATCCCAAATCCCTCAGCCTCTCCTCATAGGATCTCCCCTCCATACCAGGCAACATCCTGGTAAACCTCCTCTGCACCCTCTCCAAAGCCTCCACATCCTTCCTGTAATGTGGGGACCAGAACTGCACACAGTACTCCAAGTGCGGCCGCACCAGAGTTGTGTACAGTTGCAACATAACGCTACGACTCCTAAATTCAATCCCCCTACCAATAAACGCCAAGACACCATATGCCTTCTTAACAACCTTATCTACTTGATTCCCAACTTTCAGGGATCTATGCACACATACACCTAGATCCCTCTGCTCCTCCACACTATTCAAAGTCCTCCCGTTAGCCCTATACTCAACACATCTGTTATTCCTACCAAAGTGAATTACCTCACACTTCTCCGCATTAAACTCCATCCGCCACCTCTCGGCCCAACTTTGCAACCTGTCTAAGTCTTCCTGCAAACTACGACACCCTTCCTCACTGTCTACCACACCACCGACTTTGGTGTCATCAGCAAATTTGCTAATCCACCCAACTATACCCTCATCCAGATCATTAATAAATATTACAAACAGCAGTGGCCCCAAAACAGATCCCTGAGGTACACCACTTGTAACCGCACTCCATGATGAATATTTACTATCAACCACCACCCTCTGTTTCCTATCCGCTAGCCAATTCCTGATCCAATTTCCTAGATCACCCCCAATCCCATACATCTGCATTTTCTGCAGAAGCCTACCATGGTGAACCTTATCAAACGCCTTACTAAAATCCATATATACCACGTCCACTGCCTTGCCCCCATCCACCTCCTTGGTCACTTTCTCAAAAAACTCAATAAGGTTAGTAAGGCACGACCTACCTGCCACAAAACCATGCTGACTATCACCTATCAATTCATTACTCTCCAAATAACTATAAATCCTATCCCTTATAATTTTTTCAAACATCTTGCCGACAACAGAAGTGAGACTCACCGGTCTATAATTCCCGGGGAAGTCTCTGTTCCCCTTCTTAAACAATGGGACAACATTCGCTAACCTCCAATCTTCTGGTACTATACCAGAGGCCAACGACGACCTGAAGATCAGAGCCAGAGGCTCTGCAATCACTTCTCTTGCCTCCCAGAGAATCCTTGGATAAATCCCATCCGGACCAGGGGATTTATCTATTTTCAGACCCTCCAGAATATCCTGCACATCCTCCTTATCAACTGTAATACTGTCTATTCTACTCCCTTGCAACCCAGTGTCCTCCTCAGCTATATTCATGTCCCCTTGCGTGAACACCGAAGAGAAATATTGGTTCAATGCTTCACCAATCTCCTCCGGTTCCACACATAACTTCCCTCTGCCATCTATAACTGGCCCTAAACTTGCCCTAACCAACCTTCTGTTCTTGACATACCTATAGAACGCCTTAGGATTCTCTTTAACCCTATCCGCCAAAGTCTTCTCATGTCCCCTTTTAGCCCTTCTAAGCTCGCTCTTCAACTCCCTCTTAGCCAATCTAAAGCTTTCTAGTGCACTACCCGAGTGCTCACGTCTCATCCGAACATAAGCCTCCTTTTTCTTTTTAACCAACAAAGAAACTTTTTTGGTGCACCACGGTTCCCTAGCCCTACCAATTCCTCCTTGCCTGACAGGGACATACCTATCACAGACTCGCAGTAGCTGCTCCTTGAAAAAACTCCACATGTCGGACGTTCCCAGTCCCTGTAATCTCCTAGTCCAACCTATGTTTCCTAATTCTCTCCTAATAGCCTCATAATTACCCTTCCCCCAGCTAAAACCATTGGCCCGAGGTTCATGCCTATCCCTTTCCATCACTAAGGTGAACGTAACCGAATTGTGGTCACTATCACCAAAATGCACACCAACTTCCAAGTCTAGCACCTGGTCTGGCTCATTTCCCAGCACCAGATCCAATATAGCCTCACCTCTAGTTGGCCTGTCTACATACTGAGTCAAAAAACCTTCCTGCACGCTTTGAACAAAAACTGACCCCTCTAACGAGCTAGAGCTATAACAATTCCAGTCAATATTAGTCAAGTTAAAATCCCCCATAACAATTGCCCTATTACTTTCACTCCTAAGCAGGATTGACTCCGCAATCCTTTCCTCAACCTCTCTAGAACTTTTAGGAGGTCTATAAAAGACTCCCAACAGGGTGACCTCTCCTCTCCTATTTCTAATCTCCGCCCATACTGCCTCAACAGATAAGTCCTCATCAAACCTCCTCTCTGACACTGTGATACAATCTCTGACCAATAATGCTACCCCTCCCCCTCTTCTACCTCCTTCCCTACTTCGACTAAAACATTTGAACCCCGGGACCTGCAGCATCCATTCCTGCCCCTGCTCTATCCATGTCTCTGAAATAGCCACAACATCGAAGTCCCAGGTACTGATCCACGCTGCAAGTTCACCCACTTTATTGCGAATACTCCTGGCATTGAAGTATACACATTTCAAACCCTGCTCCACCCCACCTCTGCAATGCCGTGCATTGCAGTCCCCATCCATGCATCCCTCACTTTCAGCCCCACTACTCAGGATCCCTCCCCCCCCCCGAATCAGTTTAAACCTCCCTGCATGGCCTTAGCAAATTTACCCCCCAGGATATTGGTCCCCTTCTGATTAAGGTGTAGACCATCCTTCTCATAGAGGTCACACCTTCCCCAGTACGAGCCCCAATTGCTTAAGTACCTGAACCCCTCCCTCCTGCACCATCCCCTCAGCCATGAATTCAAACCTTCCCTCTCCCTATTCCTCTCTAAACTATCCCGTGGTACAGGCAAGAGTCCAGAGATAACCACTCTGTCAGTCTTGGCCTTTAGTTTCCACCCCAACTCCATAAATCCCTGCCTAATATCCCCTTCCCCTATCCTCCCTATGTCGTGTGTCCCCACATGTACAATAACTTGTGGTTTATCTCCCTCCCCCCTAAGAGTCCTGAATACCCTGTCAGACACATCCCGGACCCCAGCCCCTGGTAGGCAACACACCACTTTGGTTTACATATTTAATGAAGGATATATTTGCATTGGAAATGGTAAAGTGAAGGTTCATTAGATTGGTCCCCGAGATGAGTGGGTTGTCATCAGCTGAAAGGCTGAGTAAATTGGATCTGTATTCACTAGAGTTTAGAAGAATGAGAGGTGATCTCATTGAAACATTCAAGAATCTTAAGGGACTAGACAGGGTAGATATTGAGACATTGTTTCCACTGGCTGGGGAGTCTAGAATACAGCAGCACAGTCTCAGGATAAGGACTGAGATGAGAGAAAGTGTTGTGTATCTTTAGAATTCACTATCTGAGGGTTGTGGATGCTCTATCGTTGACAGCATTTAAGACTGGGATATAAAGAGTTTCGATCTTTTGGCCATAAGCTTGGCCATGATAAACTGGGAAATGTTACTGAAAGGAAAGACAGTGGACAGGCAATGGCAGGCATTTAAAGAACAAACAGGTGAACGCCAGAAGTTGTTTATTCCTGCTGGGCGCAAGACTTTGTAAGGGAATTGGCCCAAACAATGGCTTACAAGGGAAATTAGAGATAGTATCAGATTCAAGGAAGAAGCATACAAATTGGCAAGAAAAAGCAATAAGCCTGAGGACTGGGAGCAGTTTAAAATTCAGCAGCGGAGGACCAAGGGATTGATTATGAAGGGAAAAATGGAGTATGAAAGTAAACTAGCAGAGAACATAAAAACTGACTGTAAAAGTTTCTGTAGATGTGTAAACAGAAAAAGATTGGCAAAAGTTAATGTAGGCCCCTTAGTTTTAGTTTTATTTGTTAGTGTCACATGTAGGCTTACGTTAATACTGCAATGAAGTTACTGTGAAAATCCCCTAGTCGCCACACTCCGGCACCTGTTTGGGTACACTGAGGGAGAATTTAGCATGGCCAATGCATCTAACCAGCAAGTCTTTCAGACTGTGGGAGGAAACCGGAGCACCCGGAGGAAACCCACACAGATACGGGGAGAATGTGCACTCTCCAGAGACAGTGACCAAGCCAAGAATCGAACCTGGGTCCCCTGGCGCAGTGAGTTTGCAGTGCTAACCACTCTGCCGCCGTGCTGCCCTTACAGTCAGAAATGGGAGAATTCATAGCAGGGAATAAAGAAATGGCTGAGGAATTAAATTTATACTTTGCTTCATGTCTTCACAAAGGAAGACATGAATAATGTACCAGAAGTGCTGAGAGAAACATGTTTTAGTGAGGAGCTGAACGAAATCAGCGTTAGTAGAGAAATGGTTTTGGGGAATTGATGGGATTGAACATGGATAAATCTCCAGGTCCTGATAACCTTCATCCCAGAGTGCCTGAGGAAATGGCCCTGGAAATAGTAGATCCATTGGTGGTTATTTTCCAAAATTCTTTGAACTCTAGATGGTTCCTACAGATTGGAGAGGAAAGGGCAGTAAAGAGAAAACAGTGATCTATAGACCAGTGATACTAACGTTGGTACTGGGGAAGTCACTCGAGACTATTATCAAGGATTTCGTAACTCGGCATTTGGAATGCAGCGGTATAATCAGCCAAATGCAGCATGGATTTACAAAAGGGCTTGACGAATGTATTGGAATTTTTTGAGTTGACCGAAGAGAACCAGTGGATGTGGTTTATTTAGACATTCAGAAGGCTTTTGACAAGGTCTCACATAACGGACAACTATGTAAAGTTGCAGGTAACATCTTGAGATACATAGCAGATAGGAAACAAAAAGCTGGCATAAATGTGTCTTTGCCTGATTGGCAGTCAGTTACTCGTGGGGTTCCGTAGGGATCTGTGGGATCCCAACTGTTCACACTATATATTAATGATTTGGAAGAGGGAACTGAATGTATTGTCTCCAAATTTGCAGATGATACAAAGTTGGGTGGGAGGGTGAGCCGTGAGGAGGATGCAGAAATGCTTCAGTGTGATTTGGACAGGCTGTGTGTGTGGACATGTGCATGGCAGATGCAGTATAATGTGGATAAATGTGAGGTTATCCACTTTGGTAGCAGTAATAGGAAGACAGATTATTACTTGAATGGGTGTAAATTGAGGGAGGTGGACACTCAGCGAGACCTTGGTGTCCTCGTGCATCAGTCGCTGAAATTAAGCGCGTAGCTACAGCAGGCAGTAAAGGCGGCAAATGGTATGTTGGCCTTCATAATAAAAGGATTTGAGTATAGGGATAGGGATGTTTTCCTGCAATTGTATAGGGCGTTGGTGAGGCCACATCTGGAGTATTTGGTGTCCTTATGAGGAAGGATGTCCATGCTGTAGAGGGAGTACAGCGAAGGTTTATCAGGCTGATTCCTGGGATGGCAGGCCTGTCATGAGGAGAGACTAAGTCGGTTAGGATTATATTCACTGGAGTTTAGAAGAGTGAGAGAGGATCTCATGGAAACTTTTAAAATTTTAACAGGGTTAGACAGGATAGATTCAGAAAGAATGTTGCCAATAGTGGGGGAGTCCAGAACTAGGGGGTCATAGTTTGAGGATATAGCTTTTAGAACTGAGGTGAGGGGAAATTTCAGCACCAAGAGGGTGGTGAATGTGTGGAATTCACTACCACAGAATGTAGTTGAGGCCAAAACATTGTCTGATTTCAAGAAGAAATTAGGTACAGCTCTTGGGGCTAAAGGGCCGAATGGCCTACTCCTGCTTCTAGTTTCTATGATCTCTAGGAGAAATCAAAGAATGTGGGTGTGAAGATGCAGTTGAAGCCCAAGATCAGCCATGATAGTATTAACTGGTGGAGCAGGCTTGATGGGTCGTAACGTCTACTCTTGCTCCTAAGTCAAATGTTCCTATAACATAAATTATCACTACTGAGGGGAAAATAAGACTCGAGGGGAAATTTGGAAGGCAGACATTGGGAAAAGGGATCACAAGGTGGCACAGTGGTTAGCACTGCTGCCTCAGCGCCAGGGACCCTGGTTCGATTCCTGGTTTGGGTCACTGTCTGTGTGGAGTTTGCACGTTCACCTCATGTCTGCGTGGGTTTCCTCCGGGTGCTCCGGTTTCCTTCGAAAGACGTGCTGGTTAGGTGTATTGGTTATGTTAAATTCTCCCTCAGTGCATCTGAACAGGCGCCGGAGTATGGCGACGAGAGGATTTTCACGGTAACTTAATTGCAGTGTTAATGTAAGCCTACTTGCGACTAATAAATAAACTTTACTTTATACGTGATTAGCCCACATCCAGTCTCATTGATGCAGGAAATATGTAAACATCATGCTGCCTATTCATTCATCAGCATAACAGTAGTATGCAGCCCAGAGTAATCATGCTGCTGAATGGCTGCACACTCAGCATGGGAACCAGGTACATGCATGGCTTCTGTGCCACACAGTTCACCTACATCTCCTTAAAGGCAGCCTGACCCTCTTAGAGTGGAGTTGCACTCATGTCACAGAGGCTGCTGCAACTGCCCAGAAAGCCTGGACCGGAAGGACCAGGACAGCAAATGGAGCGACAGAGCAGAGAGAGGGGGCTCCTCGGTTTTAAAATGCGGCACTGGAGCCCGGAGTGATTGAGGTCAAAAGGCCGAGAGATGCCACGATTTCACAGGTAGCCAGAAGGCCTAGAACTTCAATGAGGGGACATACAGGAGAAGGCAGATGGGCATGTACACCAAGATCCTTGGTGCATTGGTACACAGCCTTATCACTGTGAATAAATATGGATAATCTAGCTTAGGTTTTCTACACAGAGCTCTGAACCCATCCTTTCCTATGTGAAGGTAGTGG
This sequence comes from Mustelus asterias, assembly GCF_964213995.1. Lineage (NCBI taxonomy): Eukaryota > Metazoa > Chordata > Chondrichthyes > Carcharhiniformes > Triakidae > Mustelus > Mustelus asterias. The sequence continues at coordinate 74,410,123 of NC_135816.1, read as the reverse complement.
AGAAATCCTTGACAGCACTTGACAGATACAGTCTCTGAGAACCAATATCCCTGCTTCCTCTCCAACATAGGCAGCCACCACCCAACATCTCAATGTCGAAGTGGAAGCTCAGACTGAGATCCCTGGCTGCTGGCATGCAGACATCAGATTGCTGCCATCTTGGCTGTGGATCTCATTGCTTAAAAGGGACATGCAGGCTATCTCAGCAATCCGGCAGATTATTGGGATTGTTGAGGCCCAGGAAAATGCCAGTGATTCTTTGGAGCATGAACCTATTCTCTCTTCAGGTGACAACATTCATTCTCCCAGCTTTGTCTCCCCTCCAACACTCTTCTTGTGGTCTCTCAGCCAGCCCAGGCTGCTACTGCTCAGGTTATGAAGTCTGAAGCTGGGCTCTCAAGGCCCAGAGCTGCGAGCTGCTCAAAGACATCCTTCAAGGTCATCAATGTCTCCCCCAGTGAAATCAGCAGTCTTCCACCAGAAATGCTTCAACCACTGGGACAACAATATGTAGGACAAGCACTAAGGGAATATGGAACCATCATTAATCAGTCTTGTCTGTATCATTTCAGGTATGTTGGATAAAAGTTTAAAGGCTTTTTAAGCTTTTATTTAGTCAATAGGATGGTGCTTAGCAGATGGATTGAAAAGCAGGTAATTATTTTGGAACTGTGATGTGTTGACGGTTTCTCAGGGGAACCAGAGTGAGTGTCCAATCATGGACAGCCCATTCGGATTGAAGTATCCTGATGCCATTTCATTTCCTCCTCTTTCATCTCTTTCTCCTTCTCCTCCAGAGGTGATCTCCCGAGGCCTGGTGCAGAGGCCTTCATGATACCCAAGTGGTGGAAGACCAAGCAGAATTAGGCAACATGCTCTGGTGGGACTGTAAAGTCCCCCACCACGTCCCACCACCCCTGAGCAGTTCAGGTAGTGGAACCATTGTTTGAGGAAGTCAGTGCTTGCTGCACAAAGCTTCAGGTTGCTGAATGACTGTCGCTATAGGTGTGCTATTGGTGGCAGGCAAGAGGAGTCAGGTGTAGGGTATCCCTGGTCACTCAGCAGCCAGCCTCTTTGCGGTGGGCCACAGGTGGGTATGGCTGACTGGGGACAGGACGAATACATCATGGCCGCTGCCAGGATAGCCAAGATTTACCAACAGGATCTTCCGGGCATAGCTGTACACTAACTAATTAATGGACTGGTAGCCCGTGGTTGTAGAGCAGCTACTCATTAAAACATGGGGTCTGCAGAGCTAGAAGCACGCAGCTGATTGCAGGTTGCACCATTCAGATTCCTATTACTTCCTGACACAGCTTGTCTCTTTCAGTTTCTCTCTGGACAGTGAAAAGTCAACAAAATTCCTCTCTTTCTATATAGAATCTCTGTCACCTCCTGGATGCAGCCATGGTTTGAGAACTGCGAGATGTTCATGTTGCCTCCTGAATGGAAAGATACACTGGCATAAAAAGTGAGAGTGAGTGATCTCCACAGCCACTGGCAGCGCCCTTCATGCCCTTCTGTGTGGTTGCTGATCCAGTTTAAGGAGATGGTAGTGTTGGAGTTGTTTCAAGCTAAGTTCCGCCGCCCACTTTGCATTCTTCTGGAATATACACACATGGCACACTCGTGCTAGTACCTTTAGAGTCAGAGTATAACATGCGGGCTGTATCTAACATGTGGGCACTTTGTCTAAAGTTGATTTGCATTAACATGCAGAAGGCAATACAACAGTGACTTTATGATTTACTGCAAAGGCTCACATAGATATACATATTGTGATAGACAGCCTACAGGCTAGCTTGTCAAGGGAAATGAAGCAAAGTGAGAAAAGTTAGAAGAATTATCAAGAGGATGGTTTTCTTCCATTACCTCTTTGCATTTTGCAGTCATCTCTTCATGTCCTTCTACAAGCAAGGCATTGCATTCTTAATGGGTTATTTAGAATCTGAAAATAACCATATCTCTTTCTCATCTATTGGTATGCATAAACATATTATTCACACACATGTACACAGAGATATCAAAGCTTTACAAAGTAAAGTTTAAAGGACCTAGGGGTCTTTATTTTAGTTGTTCAGGAACAAATTAACTAAAAGCCAGACTTTCATGCCTTCGTCTGGGTCAGAATGAAGGAGGGCAGGCTTTATAAAATGGAGGGTGGAAGCAGATTCCAGGATTCCCATCCTCATTCCCACCACCAGCTATTTTTAGCAGTGCAAGATAAGAATACAGGTAGCAAACCCACACGCAGCACACTCAACCTCATGGCTCCATAGAAGGGTTGAATTTTTAGATCAATCCAATTATTTGCCTAGTAGGCAATGTGGTTCCTGGCTCATGGAGGACATCTAATGCGGAGTTGGGAACCTTTTCACAGCTAAGTTTAAAAGGTGTTGCCTACTTCACACATCATAATGTAATGAGGTATGTTAAGTTAAATATATTCATAATAGTGATTTTTGATAGGGCTTTACTTAGAAAAGGAAACTGACCATTAAATTATCTAGTATGGTGAAAGAGGAAAAGTTTTTAGATGCATTAGGTTACATTATCCATGGATAACATGCTCTTCTAAACTGAACAGTGTTGAGATTCAGATTTTAACTGTGTCAATTGTACCCTATACTTTGATCTTTTCATTGATTGACAAGTCAGCCATCTGTTCAGCCGATGAAGCAGTGCAACAGATGCCTATCTGTTCCATTACTTCAAAGGATTTCATGCATTCAGTAGCTCCAAAGGCTCTGATGCCATAGTTATCAAATAGCATATTATAAATGCTTGGCTGAGCTCCAAACTTCAAGTGGATTCAGCTCAATAGGGGTTGTCTCTATTGAGGGACAATAGCTGTCAAGGAAACCGTATGCTTTGTTCTAATTGATAGCTTTATGAGCTTCTAATAGGATTAGGTTTGTGAATATGATCTTGAATGGCTATTTGTTTAATTTGACAGTATTATGGCCACTTGATAAGATTAATTTTTTTCATTTCTGTTTGATTAAAGATTTTGAGCCCTTAAAAACATTAAGGCTTTTTTCAAGTGCAGGAGAGTATTTGTTTATTTTGACAGGGAATTGAGACAGGTCTTCTAACTGGTCTGCCTCGGCATTCACCTGCCTTTGCCTCAGACTTGCTGTGGAAAGATTTCAGCTCATCCCATTACTCCTTGATGAACATAGCGTGGGCAGGCATTGCTATGCAGGAGGCAGGATCACGACATCAAGTAAATGCAATACTCATGATTTTCAATTTGAAGATTAAAATCTGGGTTAAATTGTCTGCTTATCACATTAAAATGATGTGACCTGAAAATACTCTTTTGTTTTTTATTCAGCTCCTTATATAAATGTTAAAGGTCCTTGGAAATAAATCACTGAATCTGTGTTTCTCCCCAACGTCTGCATCCAGAGTTCAAAATTCACCATGGTCCATAGGGATGATGCAATGTCAATCTGCACTTTCGACCAAATCAAACTTACTTCGTTACCTAGTGATTTGCTATCTGACCACGGAGCATCAATGCATCCCAGTGCATTAGTAAAATCATTTATTGCACCAGTTAGATCCAGATTCAACCACTGATTTGTACTGAGTTATTCATTCTCATCAGTATAATTTGCTTAGGCCAGGGAAAGGAAGCAAAATAACTCAGCCACAGTTCCTGGATCGAGCTTGAATCATAGAAATCTACAGTACAGAAAGGGGCCATTCGGCCCATCGAGTCTGCACCAACCACAATCCCACCCAGGCCCTACCCCCATATCCCTACATATTTACCCACTAATCCCTCTAACCTACGCATCTCAGGACACTAAGGGCAATTTTTAGCATGGCCAATCAACCTAACCCACACATCTTTGGACTGTGGGAGGAAACCGGAGCACCCGGAGGAAACCCACGCAGACACGAGGAGAATGTGCAAACTTCACACAGACAGTGACCCAAGCCGGGAATCGAACCCAGGTCCCTGGAGCTGTGAAGCAGCAGTGCTAACCACTGTGCTACCATAAGAACATAAGAAATAGGAGCAGGAGTAGGCCATCTAGCCCCTCGAGCCTGCCCCGCCATTCAATAAGATCATGGCTGATCTGACGTGGATCAGTACCACTTACCCGCCTGATCCCCATAACCCTTAATTCCCTTACCGATCAGGAATCCATCCATCCGCGCTTTAAACATATTCAGCGAGGTAGCCTCCACCACCTCAGTGGGCAGAGAATTCCAGAGATTCATCACCCTCTGGGAGAAGAAGTTCCTCCTCAACTCTGTCTTAAACCGACCCCCCTTTATTTTGAGGCTGTGTCCTCTAGTTTTAACTTCCTTACTAAGTGGAAAGAATCTCTCCGCCTCCACCCTATCCAGCCCCCGCATTATCTTATAAGTCTCCATAAGATCCCCCCTCATCCTTCTAAACTCCAACGAGTACAAACCCAATCTCCTCAGCCTCTCCTCATAATCCAAACCCCTCATCTCCGGTATCAACCTGGTGAACCTTCTCTGCACTCCCTCCAATGCCAATATATCCTTCCTCATATAAGGGGACCAATACTGCACACAGTATTCCAGCTGCGGCCTCACCAATGCCCTGTACAGGTGCATCAAGACATCCCTGCTTTTATATTCTATCCCCCTCGCGATATAGGCCAACATCCCATTTGCCTTCTTGATCACCTGTTGTACCTGCAGACTGGGCTTTTGCGTCTCATGCACAAGGACCCCCAGGTCCCTTTGCACGGTAGCATGTTTTAATTTGTTTCCATTGAGATAGTAATCCCATTTGTTATTATTTCCTCCAAAGTGTATAACCTCGCATTTATCAACGTTATACTCCATTTGCCATATCCTCGCCCACTCACTCAGCCTGTCCAAATCTCTCTGCAGATCTTCTCCGTCCTCCACACGATTCACTTTTCCACTTATCTTTGTGTCGTCTGCAAACTTCGTTACCCTACACTCCGTCCCCTCCTCCAGATCATCTATATAAATGGTAAATAGTTGCGGCCCGAGTACCGATCCCTGTGGCACGCCACTAGTTACCTTCCTCCAACCGGAAAAACACCCATTTATTCCGACTCTTTGCTTCCTGTCGGATAGCCAGTCCCCAATCCACTTTAACACACTACCCCCAACTCCGTGTGCCCTAATCTTCTTCAGCAGCCTTTTATGGGGCACCTTATCAAACACCTTTTGGAAATCCAAAAACACCGCATCCACCGGTTCTCCTCCATCAACCGCCCTAGTCACATCTTCATAAAAATCCAACATGTTCGTCAAGCACGACTTTCCCCTCATGAATCCATGCTGCGTCTGATTGATCGAACCATTTCTATCCAGGTGCCCTGCTATCTCCTCTTTAATAATGGATTCCAGCATTTTCCCTACTACAGACGTTAAGCTGACCGGCCTATAGTTACCCGCCTTTTGTCTCCTTCCTTTTTTAAACAGCGGCGTAACATTAGCCGTTTTCCAATCAACCGGCACTACCCCAGAATGCAACGAGTTTTGATAAATAATCACTAACGCATCCACTATTACCTCTGACATTTCTTTCAATACCCTGGGATGCATTCCATCCGGACCCGGGGACTTGTCCACCTTCAGTCCCATTAGTCTACCCAGCACTGCCTCTCTGGTAACATTAATTGTATTAAGTATTTCTCCTGCTGCCAACCCTCTATCGTTAATATTTGACAAACTATTTGTGTCCTCCACCGTGAAGACCGACACAAAAAACTTATTTAAAGACTCAGCCATATCCTCATTTCCCACTATTAACTCCCCCCTCTCGTCCTCCAAGGGTCCAACATTCACTCTAGCCACTCTATTCCTTTTTATATATTTATAAAAACTTTTACTATCATTTTTTATATTAATTGCTAGCCTAGCTTCATAGTCTATCCTTCCTTTCTTTATCGCTTTCTTAGTCTCTCTTTGTTGTTTCTTAAATTTTTCCCAATCACTTGTTTCTCCACTATTTTTGGCCACTCTGTACGCAGCTGTTTTTATTTTAATACTCTCCTTTATTTCCTTCGTTATCCACGGCTGGTTCTCCCTTTTCTTACAATCCTTGTTTTTTGCTGGAATATATTTTTGCTGAGAACTGAAAAGGATCTCCTTAAAAATCCTCCACTGTTCCTCAGCTATCCTACCTGCCAGCCTGCTCTCCCAGTCTACCTTAGCCAATTCATCCCTCATCCTATCATATTTCCCTCTGTTCAAACAGAGGACACTGGTTTGGGACCAAACTTTCTCCTCTTCCATCTGAATCAGAAATTCGACCATTTGGTGGTCACTAGACCCAAGAGGGTCCTTCACAATAAGATCCTTAATTCTACCTACCTCGTTACACAATACCAGATCCAAAATAGCTCGCCCTCGTCGGTTCCGTAACATGCTGTTCAAGGAAACTATCCCGACAGCATTCTAAGAACTCTTCCTCCATTCCACCCTTACCGACTTGAGTCTGCCAGTCAATGTGCATGTTGAAGTCCCCCATGATTATTGCCGTTCCGTTTTTACATGCATCCCTTATCTGCTTGTTTATAGCCCTCCCTACTTCAACATTATTATTTGGGGGCCTATATACCACACCTACTAGTGTCTTTCTCCCTCTACTATTCCTCATCTCTACCCATAATGATTCCACGTTTTGTTCCTCAGAGCCTATGTCATCCCTCAGTACTACCCTGATATTATCTCTTATTAATAGCGTGACCCCACCACCTTTTCCTTCCTGTCTATTCTTCCTAAACACCTGATACCCCTGGCTATTCATCTCCCAGTCCTGGTCACCTTTCAGCCACGTTTCTGTAATGGCCACTAGATCGTACCCACTTGTGCTGATTTGCACCATCAACTCACTTACCTTGTTCCGAATGCTTCGTGCATTCAGGCAAAGTGTCCTTATTCCAGCTTTTATCTGGACCCGCTTTGATGAGTCGCGAACACCCTCTCCCTCTACTCCCTTATCTAAATTACCGCCTTCATTCACTTGCACCCTCTCCTCTACCATTAATTTTGTAATTCCCCTTACCCCTGCATCCTCCCCCCCATCAATTAGTTCCTTGATCCTAGTCAACTCTTCTAGCTCCCCTCCCCCCAACCTATCTAGTTTAAATTCTCCCCAGTAGCCTTAGCCAACCTACCGGCCAGGATATTGGTCCCCCTGTGATTCAAGTTCCACCCGTTTTTTGTATACAGATCACCCCTGCCCCTAAAGAGGTCCCAATGGTCCAGGAACCTGAATCCCTGCCCCCTGCACCAGTCCCTCAGCCACACATTCATCTTTCACCTCACTCCATTCCTGCCCTCACCTTCCCGTGGCACAGGCAGTAATCCTGAGATTACTACCTTTGCTTTCCTCTTTCTCAGCTGTCTCCCTAATTCCCTGTACTCCCTTTTCATGACCCCTTCTCCCTTCCTACCCACATCAGCGGTACCAATATGTACCGCTACCTCAGGCTCCTCTCCCTCCCACCTCAGGATTTCCGGGACGCGACTAGCGACATCCTGGATCCCGGCCCCAGGGAGGCAGACCACCATGCGAGACTCCCCCCTACCTCCGCAAAAACGCCTGTCTGTCCCCTTCACCATCGAGTCCCCGATTAATACCGTGCTGCCCACGTGTCATTCTGGTAAGTAGAAGTGAAGGTGGCATTCTGTATGACTGTGGTACATCCTATAGTAAGACACATTTCTGAAACACTAGCACGGGGAGGTAGCTATCTAGTTATACTTGCACTAAATGTATACAAGTTATTATGGTGACCTACACTGCTGCAATACAGAAGATTGAACGTGGATTCCATAGACATTAGCACAGACTTGTGATGTTGCCACCTGCTAACATTCACTTACCTTTCCAAAACTGCCTTTGCCAATTGCTCTCAAGATTTGGAAATGGTCAAAGTTTACTGGAGAAATAAAGAGAGAAAAGTCAGATCCTGCAGGTCACAATAAAGAATCACATTTTTATTAAACATTAGATTGTCATCTACAGCCATCGTCTTCGTGAATATTGAGGTATACATTTGGGGGAAAGATATTGTCAGAGAGCAATGTGTAATGTTGCAGCAATGCACTTGTGTGATTGGTCATTGTTGCGCACACAGCTATAAACAATGAAGAGTGTACAACACCTTTTCTTGAAGATGGTGCAACATCCAACTATTTCTGACAGCTCAAGTGAAGACAAAACGCTTCTGGATAAACAGACCAATTGCTTATAACTATAAATAGATTGATCTTTTCCACCTGCTCAGAGGTGTTTTTATAAGGGGAAGAGGGAAGAGTAACAACAGCTTTGCATTTCTATGCAGCTTTAATATAGTCAAAGGTCATACGGTATATCAAATAATGAGGCACATAGAAATATTTGGACAGATAAACAATGTAGGTAGGTGAGCACAGATGTGATAGGTGAATGGTGCTCGGTGTGAGTTAGATTGTGTGTAAAGCATAGGACGAGCTGAAGTTTGATGAGAGTCCAAGGTGGAAGGCCAGTCAGGAGCATGTTCAGATAGGCAAGTTTTGAGGCAATAAAGACATGGGTAAGGGTTTCAACAGTGGATGAGCTGAAGCGGGCGCAGAGTCAGGCAACATTGGAAGTAGGCGGTATTGACAATGGAGAGAACACGTGGTTTGATGCTCATTTCAGGGTCAAGTAGAAATCTAGAACAAAGAACAATACAGCACAGGAACAGGCCCTTCGGCCCTCCAAGCCCGCGCCGCTCCCTGGTCCAAACTAGACCATTCTTTTGTATCCCTCCATTCCCACTCCGTTCACGTGGCTATCTAGATAAGTCTTAAACGTTCCCAGTGTGTCCGCCTCCACCACCTTGCCCGGCAGCGCATTCCAGGCCCCCACCACCCTCTGAGTAAAATAAGTCCTTCTGATATCCGTGTTAAACCTCCCCCCCCCCCCCCCCACCTTGAACCTATGACCCCTCGTGAACGTCACCACCAACCTGGGAAAAAGCTTCCCACCGTTCACCCTATCTATGCCTTTCATAATTTTATACACTTCTATTAGGTCACCCCTCATCCTCCGTCTTTCCAGTGAGAACAACCCCAGTTTACCCAATCTCTCCTCATAACTAAGCCCTTCCATACCAGGCAACATCCTGGTAAACCTCCTCTGCACTGTCTCTAAAGCCTCCATGTCCTTCTGGTAGTGTGGCGACCAGAACTGGATGCAGTATTCCAAATGCGGCCGAACCAACATTCTATACAACTGCAACATCAGACCCCAACTTTTATACTCTATGCCCCGTCCTATAAAGGCAAGCATGCCATATGCCTTATTCACTACCTTCTCCACCTGTGACGTCACCTTCAAGGATCTGTGGACTTGCACACCCAGGTCCCTCTGCGTATCTACACCCTTTATGGTTCTGCCATTTATCGTATAGCTCCCCACTACGTTAGTTCTACCATAATGCATCACTTCGCATTTATCTGGATTGAACTCATTCTGCCATTTCTTTGCCCAAATTTCCAGCCTATCTATATCCATCTGTAGCCTCTGACAATGTTCCTCACTATCTGCAAGTCCAGCCATTTTTGTATCGTCTGCAAACTTACTGATCACCCCAGTTACACCTTCTTCCAGATCGTTAATATAAATCACAAACAGCAGAGGTCCCAATACAGAAATCTTCGTGCAGAAAGAAGCCATTTAACCCATCGAGGCAGCACCGACAACAATCCTATCCAGGCCCTATCCCCGCAACGCCATGTATTTACCCTGCTAATCCCCCAAACACAAAGATGAAATTTAGCATGGCTAATCAACCTAACCTGTACATCCTTGGACTGTGGAAGGAAATCGGAGTACCCTGAGGAACCCATGCAGACAGTGGGAGAACGTGCACACTCTACACAGAGAGTTACCAGCGGCCTGAATTTAACCTGCGTCCCTGGCGCTGTGAGGCAGCAGTGCGAACCACTGTGCCACCATACTGCCCAAAAGTAGGACACTAAAGTTGTGAACAGCCTCAGACAAGTGCCTGGGGGAGCGGTGGAGGCAATGACATGTGTAATCTCTTCCAGAACTTGATTTCCAATGATTTGTTGTTGATCCATATTCAACTTCATTCAGTTTGAGAAAAACATAATACACTTTCGTATTTGAGCAGTAGATAGACGGGCAGCATGGTGGCACAGTGGTTAGCACTGTTGCCTCAGCGCCAGGGACCCGGGTTGGGTCACTGTGTGTGGAGTTTGCACATTCTCCCTGTGTCTGCGTGGGTTTCCTCCGGGTGCTCAGGTTTCTTCCCACAGTCCAGAAATGTGCAGGTTAGGTTGGTTGGCCATGCTAAATTGCCCCTGAGTGTCAAGGGGACTAGCTAGGGTAAATGCATTGGATTATGGGGATAGGGCCTGGGTGGGTTTGTGGTTGGTGCAGACTTAACCATAAAATAACCATAGAATCCCTACAGTACAGGAGGAGGCCATTCGGCCCATCAAGTCTGTACCGACCGCAATCCCATCCAGGCCATATCCCCATAACCCTACACATTTACCCTGCTAATCCTCCTGACGCTAGGGTCAATTTAGCATGGCTAATCAGCCTAACCTGCACATCTTTGGACTGTGGGAGGAAACCCATGCAGACAGGGAGAAAGTGCAAATTCCACAAAGGCAGTGACCTGAGGCCGGAATTGAACACAGGTCCCTGGCGCTGTGAGGCAGCAGTGCTAACCACTGTGCTGCCCCAAACTTGATGGGCTGAATGGCCTCCTTCTCCACTGTAGGATTCTATGATAGAAACATAGAAACATAGAAAAACTACAGCACAAACAGGCCCTTCGGCCCACAAGTTGTGCCGAACACATCCCTACCTTCTAGACCTACCTATAACCCTCCATCCTATTAAGCTCCATGTACTCATCCAGGAGTCTCTTAAAAGACCCTATTGAGTTCGCCTCCACCACCACTGACGGCAGCCGATTCCACTCGCCCACCACCCTCTGTGTGAAAAACTTACCCCTAACATCTCCCCTGTACCTACCCCCCAGCACCTTAAACCTGTGTCCTCTCGTAGCAGACATTTCCACCCTGGGAAAAAGCCTCTGAGAGTCCACCCGATCTATGCCTCTCAACATCTTATACACCTCTATTAGGTCTCCTCTCATCCTATGTCTCTCCAAGGAGAAAAGACCGGGCTCCCACAGCCTATCCTCATAAGGCATGCCACTCAATCCAGGCAACATCCTTGTAAGTCTCCTCTGCACCCTTTCAATCTTTTCCACATCCTTCCTGTAATGAGGCGACCAGAACTGAGCACAGTACTCCAAGTGGGGTCTGACGAGGGTCTTATACAGCTGCATCATTATCCCCGGAGTCCTAAACTCAATCCCTCGATTGATAAAGGCCAGCACACCATACGCCTTCTTAACCATCTCCTCCACCTGCGGGGCCGATTTTAGAGTCCTATGGACCCGGACCCCAAGGTCCTTCTGATCCTCTACCGTACTAAGAGTCTTTCCCTTTATATTGTACTCCTTCATCCCATTTGTCCTACCAAAATGGACCACGACGCATTTATCTGGGTTGAAGTCCATCTGCCACTTGTCCGCCCAGTCTTGCATCCTATCTATGTCCCTCTGTAACTTCTGACATCCCTCCAGACTATCCACAACCCCACCAACCTTCGTGTCGTCGGCAAACTTACCAACCCATCCCTCCGCTTCCTCATCCAGGTCATTTATGAAAATGACAAACAGCAAGGGTCCCAGAACAGATCCCTGGGGCACACCACTGGTGACTGACCTCCATTTAGAAAAAGGCCCATCTATACCCACTCTCTGCCTCCTTTGGGCAAGCCAGTTCTGGATCCACCGGGCAGCAGCCCCTTGGATCGCATGCCCTCTCACTTTTTCTAGAAGCCTTGCATGGGGGACCTTATCGAACGCCTTGCTAAAATCCATATAAATCACATCTACCGCCTCCCCTTCGTCAATGTGTTTAGTCACATTTTCGAAGAACTCCACCAGGCTCGTAAGGCACGATCTGCCCTTGACAAAGCCATGTTACTATTGGGTGGCCTATAGAAAACTCCCAGCAAAGTGACCGGTCCCTTCCCACTCTGAACTTCACCCACAGAGACTCGGTGGACAATGTATTTATTCGATGTACTTTGATTTCAAAGTACATCGAGTCTTATATACCCATTGTGTCCTAACCAGAAATCGTGACTGTAGGTATTCAACACTGATCCTCTCTTTTTCCAATGCAAGCCTAAAGGAGATAGAGTTATGATCGCTATCCCCAAGATGCTCTCCCACTGAGAGATCTGACACCTGTCCAGGTTCATTGGTCAGTATCAGATCAAGTACAGGCTCTCCTCTTGTCGGCTTGTCCACATGCTGTGTCAGGAAACCCTCCTGAACACACCTAACGAACTCTTCCCCATCCAATCCCCTTACCCTAGGGATATTCCAATCTATGTTTGGGAAATTAAAGTCTCCCATCACAACAACTCTGCTATTATTGCAACTCTCCAGGATCTGTTTCCCTATCTGCTCCTCCACCTCCCTGTTACTATTGGGTGGCCTATAGAAAACTCCCAGCAAAGTGACCGGTCCCTTCCCACTCTGAACTTCACCCACAGAGACTCGGTGGACAATGTATTTATTCGATGTACTTTGATTTCAAAGTACATCGAGTCTTATATACCCATTGTGTCCTAACCAGAAATCGTGACTGTAGGTATTCAACACTGATCAGCCTCTGTTGAATTTTCCTGACGTTTTCTACCCTAATCACCCACGGAACCCAATCTTGTATCTCTGCTATCATTCCAAATTATTGAGGCATGCTGGACCTGTCACTGGCTTAACCAAAATTCCCACGATCCTCTCACAAAGATGTAACACCTGCTTTCTCAACTTCCAATCTTCTGACTCCTTTGCATCACCTATTTGACTGTTAGGACTAGGTCATAGAATCCTACAGTACAGAAGGAGGCCATTCAGCCCCTCGAGTCTGCACCGGAGGAAACCCACACAGACACACACACAGCCTCCTGAGAAAGTAGGTGTTTTACATTTTCAGCATTAGGCAGAGAACCATTGCTACCGAGTAAATTCCTGTTGTAAAGAATACATGACTTGATGAATGCAGAATGGGGCATAGCCCTCTCCCCACTATAGAACAGCCATCCAATCCCCCATGTCATTTGGGTGCATCAGTAGCTTCAGACGTGGGATAACACAAGTCAGGAAGACATGCTCTTTGCGGTGTTAAAAGTAACAGTTTATTCATGGTGATAGTACCATTGTACACTAGGTGACCTTCCCCTGCTTTTCTCCCTGTGTAATAAAGTAAAAACTGGGAGAAATCGGAATTCTGTTTGAGACTCACAAGAGTGAAGAACACAAGATAATACACATATTTCAACAAAATGACCCATCTCTACCACTTATAGCAGTCTCTGATGCAATGTGCATCTTCAGCTTGAGCGATTTTTTGACAATTTGTGTATATTTTCCATCCTTTTTTAGGCTGACCAGGTTCATGAACCTTTGAAACATGTGCTGATGATCTGAAGTGAGGGGGCCGGGGGGGGGGCAGGATTATGATTTGATTTAATATTGTCACATGTATTAACATACAGTGAAAAGTATTGATTCTTGCGCGGTATACAGACAAAGCATATTGTTCATAGAGAAGGAAATGAGAGAGTGCAGACTATAGTGTTACAGTCATTGCTAGCGTGTAGAGAAAGATCAACATAATGCGAGGTAAGTCCATTCAAAAGTCCAACAGCAGCAGGGAAGAAGCTGTTGGTATGGTACGTGACCTCAGACTTTTGTATCTTTTTCCCGACGGAAGAAGATGGAAAAGAGAATGTCCGGGGCGCGTGGGGTCCTTAATTATGCTGGTTGCTTTGCCGAGACAGCAGGAAGTGTAGACAGAGTCAATGGATGGGAGGCTGGTTTGTGAGATGGATTAGGCTACATTCACGACTTTCTGTGGTTCCTTGCAGTCTTGGGCAGAGCAGAGAGATGTGGTGATGCATATTTGTAAGTGGGTATGGTTTAGAAAGGAGGGATGGGATTTAATGGGAAGCCTCAGGAGCGAGTTTGGAGGTGTCTGGTAGAGAACCCATTACCTTCGAACGTTATCAGAGGTGGGAAAGGTAAAGGATGCTCCTCTCATCCAGAGTCTGATTGAAGCCTTTGTGGCCAATTAAGGGCCTCTTTCCACCAGCGCTGGCATTTTATCACTGGCAGGAGACCCTCCTGTAAGAATTCCCCCTGATTGGGCACTCTGTGGCCCATGCAGGGAGGGGGGAGGCCCCCTGATAAAAAAAAGACTGCCCCTATGGGAACAACTCCCAGCTTCACCAGTCAACCATCCCACACCTACTTTCCGCAGCTCTGGGGCATGCCTAACTGGTCTGTTCTCCCCTATTCCCATGTACCATGGTGGTAGGCAGCGTCCATCCCTGCTTCTCTGGGCCCAATGCAGTTCCAAAAGTAATATTTGCTTCTAGGGATGGCACAGTGGCTAGCACTCCTGTCTCAGTGCCAGGGACCCAGGTTCGATTCCTGGCTTGGAACACTGTCTGTGCGGAGTCTGCATGTTCTCCCCATATCTGCGTGGGTTTCCTCTGGGTGGTCTGGTTTCCTCCCAGTCTAAAAGACATGCTAGTTAGGTGCATTGGCCATGCTAAATTCTTCCTCAGTGCACCCGAACAGGCGCTAAAGTGTGGCGACTAGCGGACTTTCACAGTAACTTCACGCAGTGTTAATGTAAGCCTACTTGTGTCACATTAGTGATAAATAAACTGATAAAAACTTGTCAAACCAGTGACACTGCAGATACCGAAGAGCTGGTAGCCCTCCAATTGGCTGATAGCTCTTGAAAGCAGGATCTCACCATTTAAGGAGACCAGACACTGGGCAGTTAATTGCCTGACTGCCACAATCAGGGTTGCCAGGGCCACAGCCCTGACCTCATTACAGCTTGGTTCAAACATGACAAAGAGCTGAAATCCAGAGGTCAGGTAAGCACAACTGCCCTTGACATCAAGACTATAGCATCAAGGAGTCAAAGCTGGAGTCAATGTCAGTCAGGAGGAGAAACTCTATGTTGGAGTCATGCCTGGCACTAAGAAAGATGGTTGTGGTTGTTGGAGTTAAGTTAGCTCAGCTCCATGACATTACTGCAGGAGTTTTCAGGGTAGTGTCATAGGCTCAACCTCTCCCGCTGCTTCACCTTCCTTCCATTATAAGATCAGAAGTGGGGATGTTCGCTGATGATTGAACAATGTTCAGCATCATTTGCGGCTCTTCAGATACTGAAGCAGTCCATATCGAGATGCAACAAGACCCGGACAATATCAAACTTGGGCTGACAAGTGGCAAGTAACATTCGCGCCAGACAAGTGCAAGGCAAACATCTCCAACAAGAGAGGATCTAACCATGACATTCAATGGCATTACCATCACTAAAACCCCACTATCAACATCCTGGAGGTTATCATTGACCAGAAACTGAACTGGGCTAGCCATATAAATATTGTGGCTACAAGACCGTTCAGAAGCTAGGAATCCTGTGGTGAGTAACTCACATCCTGAGTCCCCAAGCCTGCTATCATCTACAAGGCACAAGTTAGGAGATGGAATACTGTCCACTTGCTTGGATGAGTGCAGCTCCAACACTCAAAAGCTTGATTCCAGCCTAGGACAAAGCAGTCCACTCAATTAATATCCCTACCACAAACATTCACTACCTCCACCACCAATGCACAGTAGCAGCCATGTGTACCATCTACAAGATGCACTGCTGGAACTCAAAGCTCCACTGGCGGCACCTTCAAAACTGACAACCACTACAAAGGACAAGATCGGCAGATACCTGGGAACAACGCCACATACAAGTTCCCAGCCAAGCCACTCATCATCCTAACTTGGAAATATATTACCGTTCCTTCACTGCTGCTGGGTGAAAATCTTGGAACTCCCTCCCTAACAGTTCAGCACCTTATGGACTGCAGCAATTCAAGGCGGCAGCTCGCCACAAAGGGCAATTAGGGATAGGCAACAAATTCTCACCTAGCGAGCAAAGCCCACATCCCTTGAATGAAGGGAAAAAAAAAAAATCGGGTCAGGTCTCCCCAAAATGGCTGAGGCAGGGTTGTCTGGCTTTCTGGCCTGCAATCGGGGACACCTGGCAAAATTCAGCTCGAGATGTGCGAGTGTGTGTGTGAGTTTGCGAACGTGTGTGTATGTGTGATGAAGATTTGTGGGGAGGTATGTACATCTACAGGCTAAGTGGGAGGTGGTGTAATGTGTTTGTGTCAGTGAGAACAGACAGTGGGTTAAATGTGTTGTCTGAGAGAGATTGTGTGAAACAGGATCAAGGGAGAGAGAGCCAGAGTTGGCTGAGATTTTGTGTGTTTAACCAGTTGGGAGCGCATGTGAGTGTGTGTGAGAGAGAGAACATGCCATGCAGAAGCAGAGTGTGAGAGCTGAGAGTGGATGTTTGGATTGAGAAGGTATGTGTGTTTGTGAGTGTGTGCATGCTGGGTGAAAGTTGCTTGCATGCGCACATGTGCTGCATACATAAATAGAGATTTAAAATTTACTTAGTAGCTGTTTCTGTTCCTAAACTTCAGGTTACTGACTTAAAGGGGTTTAAAGTTGGGTGGACTCTCCTTTTAATACGAGTTACTCCCAGCCCAATGTTCATGCAATTCAGCCTAAGTACCCAATCCCCTTCTAACTGATCACTACAAGGTATTAGCCTGAACAGCAACACTTTTTCATTTTCCTTTCTTGTTTGAGAATGAAACCACATTATGTCTGTACTAGGCACTATTTCATAGTGTAAGTAAATGATTTAAACACTGAGTTTTTTCTGAAGCTCAGTTTCACATAACCAACATGTTAACCTATTCATAAGGATTTAATTAACACCAACATCGGGAGACAATAGAAGTTTCTAGAAGGCTAAATTGATGCACAAACTAAATGCATGTTAAACTCTGCTTGTATTTAAAAATCGAATACAGCCATTCATAAAGGATGCATTAGTGGAAGGAGTATTCAGGGCAAGAAATTTCATTTCCTCTGTTGAATTAGCCCTTTCACTCTCCCAGTGGCCTACTGTGTTCCCAGATTAAAACCTCAGTCTGTAATGAATTTGTAGTGGAGATACCACCACCACCGCCCCCCCCCCCCCCCCCCCCCCGCCCCCCCAACCACCACCAGCACTACACCCCCCAACCTCGGGATCTGTGAGCAAAGAGGAACCTGATATTACTGTCACAAGCTACATGACCGAGCAAAATTCCACCATCTTATTGTGATATTATATTGAATGCATAGAGGAATTTCACAGTAACCTCATTGCAGTATTAATGTAAGCCTTACTTGTGACTAATAAATAAACTTTATTCAACTGGACTGTTCCAAGTTCTACAGTTTCATAGTTTAAATGGACCTGGAGGCAAATGTCACTACCAGCATGTGCCTCTGGAACATTACCTTTTCTTTCCTCACCCAACTACCTCTTCTCAAAGAGGAGTCATGTTATGGTGAAGTAAGGCTTCACGGACACCGATAGTGTATTCTGAGAAGCATCCTGCCTCCCTGAACCAAAAGGTTATAAATAAATAGGCAGTTAAATTGAACGCCATCCCAACTGTACATCCAATCACTGACCTGGATTCTGCAGCAGAAACTGTTCAGTTCCTCTGAAACTGACAGCAACTGCTGGAGTTTGCACATGCACAGTTAAAAGAGGAAATCCAGAATTTGATTCAAAAATGTGATCGAATGTGGGGATGAGGGAAGTGCAGCTGATGTAGTTTATATGGATTTTAGCAAAACCTTTGACAACCACGAGAAGGTTGAAGCACATGGAATTCAGGGAGACTTGGCGAGATGGATCTGAAACTGGCTTAGTGATAGGTCACAAAAGGTGGTGGCAGAAGGCCGTTTGAGTGACTGGAGGCCAGTGTCCAGTGGTGTACCATAAGGTTCAGTGCTGGGTCTATATTGTTTGCTATGTACATAAATGAAATGGGGCAGCACGGTGGCACAGCGGTTAGCACTGCTGCCTCACAGCACCAGTTTGATTCCCGGCTTGGGTCACTGTGTCAAATTTGCACATTCTCTGCACGTCTGCGTGGGTTTCCTCTGGGTGCTCTGGTTTCCTCCCACAGTCCAAGGATGTGCAGGTTAGGTGGATTGGCCATGCTAAATTGCCCCTTAGTGTCAGGGGGACTAGCTAGGGTAAGTGCATGGGGTTATGGGGATAGGGCCTGGGTGGGATTGTGGTTGGTGCAGACTCAGTGGGCTGAATGGCCTCCTTCTGCACTGTCGGATTCTATGAAATATAGATGGTAATGTGAGGGGAATGAAAAGCAAGTTTGCAAATGACACCAAGTTGGTAGGGTTATTAACAGTAAAGAAGAAGGTGGTAGGTTACAGGGTTGGTCAGAGCAGAGCCAGATGGTATTTAAACCTGATAAGTGTGAGGTGATGCACTTTGAAAGTAGTCACAAGATAAGGCAATATTTAATGAATGGCAGGACGTTCGGAAGCTCGGAGGATCAGAGGGATCTTGCGGTACTTATTCACAGATCCCTGAACGTGGCAGAGCACTAAAATAGGATAGTTAAGGCGGCCTGGGTAAGATGTTCTGTCGGAGAGTCAGTGCAGACTCAATGGGCCAAATGGCCTACTTCTGCACTGTAGAGGTTCTATGATTCGATGACTCATCCACAGTTCAGGGTACAAAATCAGCTTGGATCTGCATTATTCATACTTTGAAGAACTGAAGTGTTTCCCTCTCAACCTTGCCTCCAATGAGGACAGGCCCACATTCTGATGGGTATATTCTTAGACGTACCATACAGAGTACAGCCATCCTGGTATGAACGCTCTTATCACATACAGATGCTGGAAGCAACGGTATCAAAATTGCAGATACTTTTACAAATACGATAACATTGGATGAGTTTGAAAAGCGGCAGGGTAGCACAATGGTTATCACTGCTGCTTCACAGCTCCAGGGACCTGGGTTCGAATCCCGGCTCGGGTCGCTGTCTGTGTGGAGTTTGCACATTCTCCGTGTCTGCGTGGGTTTCCTCCGGGTGCTCCGGTTTCCTCCCACAGTCCAAAGATGTGCGGGCTAGGTTGATTGGCCATTCTAAATTGCCCCTTAGTGTCCTTAGGGATGCATAGGTTAGAGGCGTTAGTGGGTAAATATGTAGGGATATGTGGATAGGGCCTGGGTGGGATTGTAGTTGGTGCAGACTCGATGGGCCAAATGGCCTCTTTCTGCACTGTAGGATTCTATGATCTATGATTATTGCATCGGGTTTTTTAGATTCATCCTTGGCTTAGCCACGACTGCTAGCAATCTCCTTGTTGCCAGAGATGACATCATTCACAAATGTGAAAACATTGCCAGAAGTTGTGGCAATGCATTCACAAACAGGGTGAACACCCAAAGCACATTCTCCTCCACGATTGAGTTGTCCAACTCACACTTCACAGTGCCTACACTGAGAGAGACAGATCTGAGAAAACACTTTTTAAAAAGGCAGCAAGTGTTCTGCAAAATTATAACATGACCAACATAATTAGAAGGCTTTGTCATAATACAAGAGACATCTAAATATAGCATATTCTGAAATTCTGCTGAACTTGCTATAAATAGGAACTATTTTCTTAAAATAACAGGCATTTAATAATTCATATACTGTATGTATTTTTTGATTATAAGTGATGTAAGCAGAGCTAATGATGAAGTTTAATATTTTCCCTGAGTTATCCATATCTCAAGGGATACACATCCCACCTCTCTCGGGCTATTAGCTGAAAAGCAACTTCTTCCACAGATAATTTTAGCCCCTCACCTCCCCCTAAACCTATCAGAAGCCAACATCTTCCGCCCTAATCAGTGCCATAGTGCAGAACGATGGCAGCATTGAAATTGTACCCCCTAGTTCTAAATTTCCCATTGGGGAAACACCCTCTCAAGGAGATGACCATCATCCCAGTACCAAAGAAAAGCCAGACATCGTGCCTTAATGACTATTGCCGTTGGCTGACATCCATCATTATGAAATGCTTCAAAAGGTTAGTCATGGCACGAATCAATTCTGGATCCACGACATTCCCCTATCGTCACAACAGGCCCACAGCAGACACCATCTCCCTGGCCCTACACTCAACCCTGGAACACCTGGATAACAAAGACTCCTATTTATTGACTACAGCTCAACCTTCAACACCACTACTCCTACAAAACTCATCTCCAAACTTCATGGTTGGGGCTCAGCTCCTCCCTCGGCAAGTGGATCCAAGATATCCTAACCCATCAGTAAGGACAGGCAGCAACATTTCCTCCACGATCATCCTCAACACCGGTGCCCACAAGGCTGTGTCCTCTGCCCCTTACTATACATCTTATGCACCTATGACTGTTTGGCCAAATTCCCCTCCAATTCGATTTTCAAGTTTACTGATGACACCACCGTAGTGGGTCGGATCTCAAATAATGAGACAGAGTACAAGAAAGAGATATAGAATTGGTTGAACTGATGCGACGACGATAATCTCTTCCTCAATGTCAGCAAAATGAAGGAGATGGCCAATTGACTTCAGGAAGCATAGTGGATGTCTATATCAACGGGATGAAGTGGAAATGGTCGAGAGCTTCAAGTTTCTAGGTGTCCATATATCAACATGTCCTAGTCCCTCCACGTCGCGCTATAGTTAAGAAAGCCCACCAATGCCTCTATTTTTCAGGAGACTAAGGAAATTTGGCATGCCCGCTACGACTCACCAATTTGTACATGGAAACCATTCTTTCTGGTTGTATCACAGCTTGGTTTGGCTCCTCCTCTGTCCAAGACCGCAAGAAACTCCAAAGGGCCGTGAACAATGCCCAGTCCATCACGCAAACCAGCCTCCCATCTACTGACTCTGTCTGGACTTCCTGCTGCCGTGGAAATGCAGCCAGCATACTCTAGGACCCCATACACACTCTCTTCCACCTTCTTCCATTGGGAAAAAGATACAAAAGACTGAGGTCTAACTAACTCAAGAACAGCTTCTTCCCTGCTGCCATCAGACTTTTTAATGGTTCGACCTCATACTAAGTTGATCTTTCCCTGGATATGACTGTAACACTATATTCGGCACCCTCTCCTTTCCTTCTCTGTGTACGGTGTGCTTTGTTTAGCATGTATACTAATACACGTGACAATAGTAAATCAAATTGCAACTGCAACTTTTTTTCTTTTTCAGCTCTGCCTGCAGGATATGCGACCCACAGCAACACAACCTCCACCACGCATAGGGCAAGGGGGCAGGTTCCAAATCTACCCCAGCTGGAACGGGGATTGATCCCTTGTGCTGTTGGCACCAATCTGATACATACCAGCCATCTGGCTCCCAAATGAGTTGGAGTTGTTAAAGTAACATGCATGTTGTAGTCTGGAGAATAGTAATGGTAGAGACTCTAATTGCAAAGTAAATACTTTCTTAAATAAGGAGACCAAAAAACTTACATAGTATTCTCTAGATGTTGTCTCATCAACACCCTGTACATTTATAGCAAGACTTCGACTTTTATACTCTTTCCGCTTGCAAGAAAAAAGACAGTAAACCTTTCTGGTCAGTGGCATTTCATTTGACATCTGATGAAAAGTCACAATTCTGAGACATTAACTCTGTTTCACTGTCCACGAATGCTGCCAGACCTGCCAATGACGTTCAACATTTTAATTTCAGATTTCCAACATCTGCAGCATTTTGTTTCCACCTTAAAATATGTTGGGGTGAGGGGGTGGGTGAGAGGAAGGGCAGGTATACCACACATCCTCATCAGTTGTTCCACCGATATTTGCATTTGAACCTGATAATGTCTCTCCGACACATCAGAAATCCCTCAACACACAAATACTAACATTTAAGTGCAGTGACTGTTGTTGCATGGGCAAACATAAGAAAGCAAAGAAGAAAAAGCCTTTGAACCAATTCAAACTCAGTCATTCTACAGATCATTTTGCAACTGCCACATAAAAGACTCTAATTCAACACAACTTGTAATTATACAGCACCTTTAACATAGGTGCTTCTCAAGATCGTAATGACACAAAAATTAACATTGAGCCAAAGCAGATGATATTTTAGTACAAATAACCAAATTAGTCCAAAGGATTGGTTTTAGGCAGGAGTAAGATGCTTAACAACACCAGGTAAAGTCCAACAGGTTTATTTGGTAGCAAAAGCCACAAGCTTTCGGGGCCTTAAGCCCCTTCCTCAGGCGAGTGGGAATTCTGTTCACAAACAGGGCATATAAAGACACAAACTCAATTTACAGAATAATGGTTGGAATGCGAATACTTACAGCTAATCAAGTCTTTAAGATACAAACAACATGAGTGGAGAGAGCATCAAGACAGGCTAAAAAGATGTGTATTGTCTCCAGACAGAACAGCCAGTGAAACTCTGCAGGTCCAAGCAAACTGTGGGGATTACAGATAGTGTGACATGAATCCAAGATCCCAGTTGAGGCCGTCCTCATGTGAGCGGAACTTGGCTATCAGTCTCTGCTCAGCGACTCTGCGGCATCATGTGTCGTGAAGGCCGCCTTGGAGAACGCTTATCCGAATATCAGAGGCCGAATGCCCATGACCGCTGAAGTGCTCACCAACAGGAAGAGAACAGTCTTGCCTGGTGATTGTTGAGCGGTGTTCATTCATCCGTTGTCGCAGCGTCTGCACGGTTTCCCCAATGTACCATACCTCGGGATATCCTTTCCTGCAGCTTATCAGGTAGACAACGTTGGCCGAGTTGCAAGAGTATGCACCATGTACCTGGTGGATGGTGTCCTCACATGAGATGATGGCATCTGTGTCGATGATCCGGCACGTCTTGCAGAGGTTGCTGTGGCAGGGTTGTGTGGTGTCGTGGTCACTGTTCTCCTGAAGGCTGGGTAGTTTGCTGCGGACAATGGTCTGTTTGAGGTTGTGCGGTTGTTTGAAGGCAAGAAGTGGGGGTGTGGGGATGGCCTTGGTGAGATGTTAGTCTTCATTAATGACATGTTGAAGGCTCCAGAGGAGATGCCGTAACTTCTCCGCTCCGGGGAAGTACTGGACGACGAAGGGTACTCTGTCCACCGTGTCCCGTGTTTGTCTTCTGAGGAGGTCGGTGCAGTTTTTCGCTGTGGCGCGTCGGAACTGTCGATCGATGAGTCGAGCGCCATATCCTGTTCTTATGAGGGCATCTTTCAGCATCTGGGGGTGTCTGTTGCGATCCTCCTCATCCGAGCAGATCCTGTGTATACGGAGAGCTTGTCCGTAGGGGATGGCTTCTTTAACGTGTTTAAGGTGAAAGCTGGAGAAGTGGAGCATCATGAGGTTATCTGTGGGCTTGCGGTACAGTGAGGTGCTGAGGTGACCGTCCTTGATGGAGATGCATGTGTCCAAGAACGCAACCGATTCCGGAGAGTAGTCCATGGTGAGTCTGATGGTGGGATGGAACTTGTTGATGTCATCATATAATTGTTTCAGTGATTGTTCACCATGAGTCCAAAGGAAGAAAATGTCATCGATGTATCTAGTGCACAGCATCGGTTGAAGGTCCTGTGCGGTGAAGAAGTCTTGTTCGAACCTGTGTATAAAGATGTTGGCATATTGAGGTGCGAATTTGGTCCCCATGGCTTTGGACTCATGGTGAACAATCATGGTAAGCAAAACTCTTACTGTGTTCACCCCAGTCCAACGCCGGCATCTCCACATCACAGCAACTACCCAGCCTTCAGGAGAACAGTGACACGACACCACACAACCCTGCCACAGCAACCTCTGCAAGACATGCTGGATCATCGACACGGATGCCATCATCTCATTTGAGAACACCATCTACCAGGTACACGGTACCTCCTTTTGCAACTCAGCCAACGTTGTCTAGCTGATACGCTGCAGGAAAGGATGTCCCGAGGCATGGTACATTGGGGAGACCATGCAGACGCTACGACAACGGATGAATGAACACCGCTCGACAATCACCAGGCAAGAGTGTTCTCTTCCTGTTGGAGAACACTTCGGCGGTCATGGACATTCGGCCTCTGATCTTCGGGTAAGCGTTCTCCAAGGCAGCCTTCACGACACACGACAACACAGAGTCGCTGAGCAGAGACTGATAGCCAAGTTTCGCACACATGAGGACGGCCTCAACCGGGATCTTGGGTTCATGTCACACTATCTGTAATCCCCAATACTTGCCTGGGCTTGCAAAATCTCACTAACTGTCCCGGCTGGAGACAGTACACATCTCTTTAACCTATGCTTAACGCTCTCTCCACTCACATTGTCTGTACCTTTAAGACTTGATTACCTGTAAAGACTCGCATTCCAACCATTATTTTGTAAATTGAGTTTGTGTCTTTATATGCCCTGTTTGTGAACAGAACTCCCACTTACCCGACGAAGGAGCAGCGCTCTGAAAGCTAGTGGCTTTTGCTACCAAATAAACCTGTTCGACTTTCACCTGGTGTTGGGAGACTTCTTATTGTATTGACCCCAGTCCAACGCTGGCATCTCCACATCAATGTATGAAGCCCAGGATCCCATTTGCCTTTTTAAATACATTTTCCAGCTGCCTACTATATAATGAAGGCAAATCATTCAGTGAAAGGTCAGAGGGAAAGCTTTCAAGAAGTATCATTTAACTAAAATGAAAGCATGTTTATCAAATTGCAAAATAATAAATAGTCTATTGGAACTTTCCAACAAAAGTCAGCAGACAGGAATAAGATTTTGACAGATTCAACTCTCCTTCCTGTTGACAGTTATTAGTCTAGGCAACTGCCGTTCCTCAACTGAATCCCCAGTTGAGATCAGTGAACTCAGCAGAGGATAGAGGCCAAAACTGCACTTCAGGGATTAGTGTACAACGGGCAGTACCTTTAACTAGAATGTCAGAGCTGAAATGATTCATTTCTTGTTTGTTAATGCAAAAATAATACAACTTTTTATTCCTGAAAACCATCAGTCCCTCCTCCTGCAAAGTATGAGCTGGATATTATCCTACAGGCTGATGACCTACCAAAGGGTCAAAAGTAGGAGATCGACCCTGTTTAGTTGGGCGGGATCCAGAGAGACACCTTTCTGGCAGTGGCTAATTAACTGGTCGCTGCCTGGGCCTTCATCCCTATTAATTGTTCACTGCTTGGGCCTTCATCCCAATTCAGGATGGCTGCCCTTTTCCAAGAACTGCTGATGGAATCAGAGAGCTGGCAGCTCAGCAGTGCCACCCCAAGTGATGGCTGGTTTTGAAGTTGCAGCTGAAGGATGAGAACACATCAATGGCTGAGCACCTTTAAGAAAGGGAAGTGGGGTCTGATGACACTGGTATCAGGCAAGCAGTGCTTGGTAAGGGGCTGGCACTATTGCCACAGAGCAGCCAGCATAGAGTGCCCAAATGTGAGACGCAATATCCTCCCCTCCCCATTGGGAGGCCTCAAGGTTTCATCTCCATGACTTTCCAGAATTGGGCAAATGTCTGCAGAGGTGGGGAAAAAGCCCTTAATTGGCTACCTAAGTGGCTTAATTGGGCTTCTGGCAAGCAGCCTATTTGCCAGCTTTCCTGGCAAGGTAGAATGGTGGCAGGAAGGGATTGGACATGCACCCTGATACACCATTGATTCACGCAAAGACTAGATGTTGCGAAACAACAGGCTTTTATTAACAAGAACAGAAGCACCCCCAAACCGATGGCTAACCCGAACTGAGGCAAAAGGGGCGGAGAGCAGCCACCTTTATACCCCGAGGAGGGTGGAGCCCCGGATTGAGACAGCAGGGGCATGCCCAGGCATATCCCATATACAGACAGTATTACAGTGGTTCACCACATTCACCCCCTGTTTAAAAAAGAGTTCGGTGGGGGCGAGGTGGTGGAACTACAGTCACAAGTTATTGATTCAAGTTACAAGTTCAGTCTCTCCGGGGGCTTGATCTGCCGCTGCGACCGCCACAATGTCAGCCGTGGTGCCGGTTCAGGAGGCTGCGGTGATGGGTCAGACGCCAGTCCATAACCGGTGAAGCCGTCCGTAGCGCCTTCAGACTGCCGGGTGTGTGGAGGCTGCTCCTGGGGCTCAGGCATGTCGTACACGGGGGCTAAATGAGCATGCTGTGACTCTGGTGCATCATGGACGACGTTGGGAGCTGGGGTGAGGGGCCGTGGGATGTAGTACCTGCGGGGGCCAGATCGCAAATGGAGACCGTGTCCTCCCGCCCGTCGTGATACGCCACATAGGCATATTGGGGGTTGGCGTGGAGGAACCGGACCATTTCGACCAGGGGGTCCGACTTATGGGTCCGCACGTGCTTCCGGAGCAGGACAGGGCCAGGGGACGTCAGCCACAACGGTAGTGAGGTCCCCGAGGAGGACTTCCTGGGGAAAACAAACATTCGTTCATGAGGGGTGGCGTTGGTAACCGTGTCGGCGTTGAATACTGAGGCAGTTGCAGCAATGCCATCATCGTGGGGGATGCTGGTGTAGAGTGCCGAGACATCCATTGTGACAAGGAGTGCTCCTGGTTCAACTGCTCCATGTGTGCCGAGTTTCTGTAGGAAGTCCGTAGTGTCGCGACAAAAGCTGGGGGTTCTTTTTACAATGGATTTCAGGATGCCCTTGACGTAGCCGGAGAGGTTCTCGCACAGGGTCCCATTGCCCGATACGATGGGAAGGCCGGGTGTGTTTGCCTTGTGTATCTTCGGGAGGCAGTAGAGATCTCCAACGCAGGGAGTACGTGGGATGAGAGCATGGAGGGTGCTCTGAAGGTCCGGATCAAAGGTCTTGATCAGAGTGCTGAGTTGACGGGTGTGTTCTTTGGTCGGATCTGCGGGTAACTGTCTGTAGTGTTCCTTGTTGTTTAGTTGTCGGTACACTACTTTGCAGTAATCCGTTCTGTTCAGTATGACGATGGCCCCTCCTTTGTATCCCGAAGATACACAAGGCAAACACACCCGGCTGTCCCATCGTATCGGGCAATGGGACCCTGTGCGAGAACCTCTCCGGCTATGTCGAGGGCATCCTGAAACCCATTGTACAAAGAACCCCCAGCTTTTGAGATGCGTGTGTCCAAGAATGCAACCGATTCCGGAGAGTAGTCCATGGTGAGTCTGATGGTGGGATGGAACTTGTTGATGTCATCACATCGTTGTTTCAGTGATTGTTCACCATGAGTCCAAAGGAAGAAAATGTCATTGATCTATCGAGTCCATAGCATCGGTTGAAGGTCCTGTGCGGTGAAGAAGTCTTGTTCGAACCTGTGCATGAAGATGTTGGCATATTGAGGTGCGAATTTGGTCCCCATGGCATGATGTCTGGATGAGTCTGGATGAAGAACTGGTTGTTGAAGGTGAAGACATTGTGGTCCAGGATGAAGCGGATGAGTTGTAAAATTGCATCTGGAAACTGGCAGTTGTCAGCGTTGAGCACTGAGGCAGTTGCAGAAATGCCATCATCGTGGGGGATGCTGCATGGTGTAGAGTGCTGAGACATCCATTGTGACGAGGAGCGCTCCTGGCATCTCCACACTGATCTCCAACGCCGGCATCTCCACATTGTGCAATATGACAGGGCTAATTAGTGTCATGATAAAAGATTCATTGAGAAATAGTAATCATAACATAACTGAATTCAACATTAAGTTTGAAAATTATATCCTCCAATCACAAAGAAGAATCTTAAACTAAGCCAATTTTAATTAGGTAAAGAGAGTAAAAGATATGACAGTAAATAAACAGAGGGAAACATTTATGGAAACAATTCAAAATATTCACTAAAAGTACATTCCATTAAAAACACAGAACTCAGCGAGAAACACCCATCTGAAGAGGTTAAGAATAGATCAAGAAAAACAATGTGGCTTACAATGTTGCAAAGAATTGTAGCAAGATGAGAACTGGGAGTGGTTCAGAAATCAGCAAAAGGCTATCAAAATGTTGATTAAATGGGAAAAAAGTAAATGGGCCAGAAATATAAAAACAGATTGTAAGAGCTCTTTGCAGGTATATAAAGACAGTACATAAAGTAAGCCCCATTCACAAGAACAGGAGAAATGGTCAAGGGGAATGAGGTTATGCCAGAGACATTGAGCAAATACTGTGTGCCTTCACAGTGGAAGATGCAAGTTTTATATCAGAAAAAGAGTGGAACCTAGTGGCCAATAAGAGTGAGGAAATTAAGGTAATTAACATCAGCAGAGAAAGACTACTGGAAAATTGAGTAAGATCTGACAAATCCCCAGGGCCTGATGGCCTATATCCTAGAGTTCTAAAAAGGATGGCTACAGAGATAGTGGATGTTCTGGCTATGATTTTCCAAACTTTACTAGAATCTATTGTTCTGAATTGCAGGATTCATAGAATCCCTACAGTGCAGGAGACTGCCATTTGGCCCATCGAGCCTGCATCAACCACCCAGGTCCTTTCCCCATAACCCCATGCATTTACCTAGATCGTCCCCCTGACATTAAGGGGCAATTTAACATGGCCAATTCACCTACCAACACATCTTTGGACCTTGGGAGGTAACTGGAGCACCCAGAGGAAACCCACGCAGACACGGGGAGAATGTGCAAACTCCACACAGACAGTGACCCAAGCGGGAATCGAACCTTGGTCCCGGCACTGTGAGGCAGCAGTGCTAACCACTGTGCCACCGTGCTACCCAGAAAGACAAAGGTACTTCTTCCCTAGAATGGTCCCAGTAGATAGGAAGTTAGCACTGCTATTCAAGAAAGGAGGAAGAGAGAAAATCGGAAACGACAGGCTGGTTAGCCTGATATCAGCCGTTGGGTAAATGCTGGAATTAAGGAAGTCTGAACAATGCACTTAGAAAAATGTAGTATTATTAGAACAAGTCAACATGATTTTACACAGGGAAACCCTATTTGACAAACTTATTACAGATTTTGAGGGTATAACTGGTAAAGTGGATGAAGGGGAAATGGTAAGTGTAGTATAGTTGGATTTTCAAAAGACATTGAATAAGGTAGCACACAAAGGTTAATACTCAAGATAAGGGCTCATGGAGTTGGGGATGATAGATTAACATGTACAGAGGATTAATTAACAGACAGGAAGCCAAGAGTAGGGACAAATGGGGAGTTTTCAAGTTGGCAGGCTATGGAACTCTGCCCATCTTCAGAGCCCAAACCCACTCCCTGGAGGCCCTCATCCCTCCTCAACCAAGAACCCCAGGACTTATCTTTTATGCCTGGTTGCCACAGATCTTCTCCTGCTACTACTGCTTATAGTTCTAATAATGGCCATTACTGAGGTTTCTTTAAATTTTCATTATTCCTGGGATGTGGCATCACTGAGACCATCATTACCCATCCGTAATTGCCCTTGAGATGTTGGTGGTGAGCTGCCGTCTTGAACTGCTGCAGTTCCTGTGGCAGAGGTACAGTCAGTCCTGAGCATTTTGGTACAACTAACATTGCTGGGACTATTCAGCTGCTACCCAGTCAAATTGGTCATCAGGTCTTGAGGGCAGGACTTCCTTTCATTGGAGGGGTGCAAATCCCACAATGACCTTGTTAATACTGCTCCCAGCGTAGTGTATTATTACGGCGGGAAGGCCTTTTTTAAAAGTTGGTTTGCTTGCGATTGACTTTTCTGTGGGGGTGGGGGGATTTTGGAGACGGTGGGAGGCGAGATATACATCCCTTCATGAAATTCAATATTTAAGGAAGGATACAGTTGAAGGTTCACTGTAAGATTCACTGGATTGGCCCCTGGGATGAGAGGATTGTACTATGATGAGAGGGTGAATAAATTGGGTTTATATTCTCTGGAATTTAGAAGAGAGGTGATCTCATTGAAACATACAAAGAATTTGAAGGGCAGGACAAGGTAGATATTAAGCTAAGGAAATAACACACTGGGGCACAGTCTCAGTGTAAGGGGCTGATCATTTGAGATGGAGAAGAGGAGAAATTACTTCACTCAAAGGCTGCTATTCTCCCAACCTGACCTATTCATGTTTTGGCGGGTCGGGTGAATCGCGGGTGTGCCGAATCACGGGATTCGCGCATGCATTACCCATTGCCTGGAGGCCCTCATCCCTCCCCAACCAAGAACCTCAGGATGCGCGCGCATCTCCCAGCGACGGATATCCGGCACTGTTGGGACCACACCGGAAACCGGCCGGAAGAGCAGGTAAGTAATTTTAATCTATTTTTATTGTTACTTGAATGTGATTATCGGGCCCGGGACTGAATTCTCCAGGCCTGATAGCATCTCCCACCCCGCCAGTACAATTTCACTCCGCCGGGGTTTAGAGTAGCTCCCTACTTTCAGGGAACTAGCAGGAGACCCCGCTGGAGTGAAGAGGGAAAAAAAAATTGGGGCCTCCCCCACGGGGTCAGGCAGCAGGAGGGTTGGTGCCCTCTGGGCATGGGCACTCTGGCAGTGCCAGCCCGTGCTTCTTGGCACTGCCCAAGGGGCAACGTGTCCATGCCCAAGGGGCACCTTGGCACTTCCCATCGGAGGGAGGCCAACGATCGGGGCTGCACTGCACGGGTCCCGGGCTGGCCAGCAAACCAGAGACCGACAGATCAGGGCCACTGCGCATGCACAAAGGCCCGGAACTGTCAGACTCTGAAGTGAATAGGTGTTTCCCACCGACAACCGCCCCCCCCGCCCCAGCTTCCCCCCGCCAGCTTTTAATGGTATTCACGAATGTGACCTCTGCAATGCACAGTGTGGGAGATTCGAGTCTGAACTCCCACTGAAAAAACAATTGTGATTTACACCAGTTTTCTCACAAATTCAACACTTCGAACTTTTTTGGGAGAATCATCCCCAAAGTGTTGTGAATCGTGGGAATTTTCTAGATTTAAGGCTGGGATTTCACCTCTCAGGGAACCAAAGATTATGAGGACTGGGCAAGAAAATGGAGTTGAAATCTAAGATCATCCATGATTATACTGAATGGTGCAGCAAGCTTGGCCAGACTATGTGGTGAACTCCTGCTTGTATTTGTTACATTCTT
Source organism: Mustelus asterias (assembly GCF_964213995.1). Classification (NCBI taxonomy): domain Eukaryota; kingdom Metazoa; phylum Chordata; class Chondrichthyes; order Carcharhiniformes; family Triakidae; genus Mustelus; species Mustelus asterias. The sequence goes on along the minus strand of NC_135816.1, from coordinate 74,379,077 downwards.
ATGCAGCAAGCACGGCAAGAAGTCATCAAATGGTTAACGACAGCTTCCTACAAATCGTTGATCGGGAGTGAAAAAGTAGAACATTTCTGATGTATCAATCAGACCCTCAGGACATCCCAAAATTCTTCACAGGTAATAGGATATTTTTCTTGAAGTGCACTTGTTATTATTGTGAAAAAAAATTCAGCTCCTAATTTGCACTGCAACATCCCACTGAGGTAAATAATCAGATGATCTGTTGGATGACAGACGGTTGCTGGCCAACACTCCAGAAGAGCTCACCTGTGCTTCTTCAAATGGTGCCATGGGAACATTTACATTTACAAGAGGGGGCAGGTGGGGCCGCAGCTTAATTTAACAATTTAAAGACTTAAGTGCCAGTCTAGATTAGGTGCTTAAGTCTCTGGAGTGGGGCTTGAACCCATAACATTCTGACTCAGTGGAAATAGTACCAGCATTGAGCCACAGCTGCGCAAAGGAGAAGTTTCTGAAGGTAGGCTTAACAAAGCATAACCGTTCAATAGGAAATGAATGCCTGCATTATGTACGCAATAAGGACTTACGCATAGAAATTACTACGTTGCTATTCTGAGGGGTGAATTTTATAGTGCACCCCCCCGCCCCATCAGCATATATGAAAGCAGGGGTCACAGAAAATAAAGTGGATGGTCACCCTGCCATCTTCCAGCCCACCCAAGCTGTCCCCCATTTTGTTAGGACCACTAAGGCATCAGGAAGCCCAACCACCCTTTTCGCTACTTCGGGATGTAGCTATTGTTTCCATGTAGGAAATGTGGCAGCCAAGCTGTGCACAGCAAGCTCCCACAAACAGCAACGTGATAACAGTGAGAGTGTGACAATAGCATAGCTGGTGATCAATGTTAAAGGAGATCAGAGCTGCAAAAGTAATTGGCAGCAGAAGAGAAGGGAAACAGACACAGCAGGATGGCAAGTCAGAAAAGTAGCAAAACCAAATCCAAGAATGGGGATTCTCCAAATAACAGCCCATTTGATACCAAAAGCCTATTTAAAATCAGTGAACAGTGCACACAAAGCATTTGGAGGCCAAGGAAACTAATTCAATCAATTTAAAGAAATCGCAAAGTCCTTGCTTGACCTCCGAATATCTTCAATAAAATCAAACTGAATCCAGAAGATATGGCTGCCCAATTCAGCACTGCCTCTGCTTTGTGGCCATACCACTGGGCAATCTGCCCCATGGGGTTGGCTAGTGAGGAAATCTATCTACAATTTAAATGTAAAAGACAGTTAACTGTTACATGCAAAGTTTCATTGACCCTCTGTGACATAATGAAGAGGCCATTATGCACAAACATTAAGTAGAAAGATAGAAAAGATCAGAATGAACAGATAAATCACCATCTGTTCATTTTTTAGAGCAAATTACCATGCATTATGATTTTAAGAAGTGTTGTAGCACGTAGCGAGTTTGCATGAGCCTCTGAGGAATAGATGTACTTTATGATAATACGCACTATTCAAAAGCACCATTGTGTCCTTGGCATAAATCATCTGTCACAGAATAGTTACCTTCTCCCATCAGTTTCTAACCGCGATTGGTATTATTTCACACAGTGCTCCTGGGACGATGGTTCACAGAGAAAATAAAGCCACGCAACTTAATTATTCTGATTATCATATACAACAAACAACTGACAATTACATGGCTCTACTGTTTGGCACTGCACATACTTGAAGGATGAGGAAGGTCAAAATGCACAAGTGCTCGTCTAGAAATCCAAGAAGCCTCGAATAAGAAAATTAAATAGTTTGTGCAGCAGTACACCAAATTAACTAGCTGGTCAATTCTGATGCTTATGCTCCACATGAGCTTCCTCCATCTAATCCTTTCTCCCTCAAGGACTTATTTAGCTTCCCTTATAATGCACATTCTTCAGAACTTCTGTTATTTGGAATAAGCCCTTAAGTTGAGCTGTGTTTAATCACCTCTCCCTTTAGAGGCTCTAACAACATAAATTTGACATGGTACTTTGGAGGGATTAGGCTCAATAAATTGGATGACCTTGTGCTTCAGCACTGTCCCTTCCATCTTATCATGCTCTCCAGAATCAATCAAACTAGGTCTCACAATCCCATGAATGAACTCTCTTAACTTCGTAAACAGCAGAAATATAGATGCTTGCCAGGAAAAACCTCCACAAGATGAGACCTACAAGGAAAGGTGTTGTTGAGACAGGTATTAGACAACAGATATCAAGGCATGGCCAACCCTTAATTTGTACTGAATTAAGTGACCTCGTCCAGGGTAGCATTAACCTCACTGCCTTGGAAGTGATGACAGGAGAGACAAAATCAATCAGCTGGCATTTCCCCTCGTTCGCCAGTGATCCACCCAATCACTGAAAGGTTTGATGATATCCATATGACAGATTCCTCATCCCCCTGCCCAAGGCTCACATATGAAGAATGGCCATTCGAGGACCATCAGTGCTCTAGGAAGCAGATCTTTCAGTAGATATCTTTATAAAGAGGAAGGGGCAGGGCAGTGAAAAATCAGCAAAGGAAAATGGTCTTTCTTTTCGTATTAAAATTGAACTTTCCAACTTGGATTCATTACAGAAAACAGGAAAATGATTGATTGGTACTCAAAAGCGGCTGGGTGCAATGATATAGTTTGAATGATTTAGCCTTCATGATGCTCTGCAGTGCAATAATACTTTAGAGTCCTAGTACATTGCATCATGGTCCTTTGGAAAGAACTGCTATTTTTTAATTGTCTTTGGGGGCACTTAAGTGTACAACTAGAGGTTTGGGAGACAGAAATAAAGTTTAAATCCACGTCCCCATTAATCTGTACTGATCAAGTTTCTTGGAGCAACTAATCTAGGAATTCATGGTTTGGGATTTATCCCCCAGGGAGGCAATAGCATCATGAATAGTCCTTTCCATGAAATTCAAAGAGGGCAACTCAGTGGGCAAGAAATACGAGTGCAAACAGAATTTGCAGTTAATGGGGTTTTGTCAGCTCAGCTGGGTTTGGGCACCACATGGGTTATAGCTTACACAGCTGAGTGGGAGCAAGGTGGAGAATTGAAATGACAAGTGACAGGAATCCTAGGGTCATGCTTGCAGACTGAATGAAGATGTTCTGCAAACCAATCTGATCTCTGTCCTCAGCCTGCTGCAGTGTTCCAATGAAGCTCAACACAAAGTCAAGGAACAGTATCACAACTTTTGACTCCGCACTCTACAGCCTTCTGCGCTCATCATTGAGTTTGACAATTTTAGATCATAACTTCTGCCTTCATTTTTTTTTGCTGGTTCGGTTTAGTTCTGTTTCTTTCTTTATTCCTTCATGTTGCTATTCACACCTCATCTTTGGTTTCTTTACCATATGCAATACCACTCCCCATTTGGCTGACGCACGACAAAAAACTTTGTTGTTTAACCTCTCCAGCCCTCCACCCTCGCACCGAACTTCCCTTTTGTTCTTCTACACCCTCCTCCTCACCCCATCCCCCCAACCCTCCACTTGCACAAAACTTATTTATATTTCTATCTTTTCTCAGTTCTGAGGAAGGATCATAATGACTTGAAACGTTAATTCTATTTCTCTCCACAGATGCTGTCTGACCTCCCAAGTATTTCCAGCATTCTGTTTTAATTTCAGACTTCCCACTTCTGCAGTAGTTTGCTTTTGTAGTACTGCCTATTTCACACCATTATTCATCCCCCACCTCTACTACGACTGGAAGACCCACACTATGACACAAACCTTATGAGTACTGTTCTTTATAAAATACAACATGTGCAACATTCCTTTGCCCAAATTCTATCCCTTACTAATATAGTTTTATATTATTCCAGTGCTTCCTAACCTCTTATTGGTTGCCTACACAAAGGAAGAAAGACTTGCATTTCACAACACCAGACATCTTAAGAGTGCTTCATAGCTGATGAAGTACTTTTTGAAGTATAGTTACTTCTGTAATGTTGGAAATGCAGCAGCCAGTTTGCACACAGCAAGGCCCCTCAAACACCAATGTGACAATGGTCAGATAATCTATTTATTTGTGATTTCAATTGATGAATAAATATTGGCCAGCACACCGGGGAGAACTCCATTGCTCTTCTTCAAAATAGTGCCATGGGATCTTTGACATCTATCCAAGCAGAAAGATGGGGGCTTGACTTTACATTTCATGTGAAAGATAGCAGCTCCAATAGTGCAAAGCTCCCCCAGTACTGCACTAGAGGGTCAGGCTCTATTTTATTTGCAGAAGCCCTGAAGTGGGACTTGAACCCAGAACTGTATGATTCAGAGACAAGTGCACTACCAACTGAACCTTGGTTAATACACCCATACATCAAATTCAATATCCTTATCCTCATTTACAAATTCATTCATAGCTTCGCCCATCCACTTCCCACCCCCCAACTCTGCAACCATATTCAGCTTGAATTCCTGTATGCATTCCCCATTTCTCTTTATTCTATTTTCACCCTCACCCCACAATATTCCACCTTGCTACTTCTCTCTCGTGCATGTGTGTGTCAATCTGTCTACACATAGAAGTGCGCTTGCCTACAAGTGTAGACCATTCATTGCGCCTCTCCTTTTTCACTGCTGAAGTTGCTCTGAGCTGGACTCGGGCTCTATGACACTTTCTGGGTCTTTTTGGCAGTTTCAGCCTCAAAACATGCTTGCAACATTCTTTTCCATCTGAGAAGTCATTGATTTAACAGATGTGCCTTTCAACCTTAAACAAAATGAACTTACTCTTGACCGTCAGTGAGTCAAACAATTATTGGCACTGTGATAAATTATTCATCAAATAAAGGCATTAATAATAAATGTACCTCACAGCTGTTAATAAAATGAAGGAAATATAGATTGTCAGAGGTTACTGAGATGCCCTTATTCCTCATTGCTGTTCATAGACTATTATGTTACATGTACATGAATCAATATGGGTTGGGTTAATCTTAGTTTTAGCATTTACGCTGCATGTGAAACTACCCCAGTAAAATTATAAAGTCAACGTGAAACTACCCTAAGGGAAAAGCTACCATCAGCTTCAGATTGCAGTGAGTGCAAAGGGTGCAAAACAAAGTTTAAAAATTACAAGGCTGTACTCCGAATTACCTAGGAATATTTTAAATGTCACTTTTAACAAATGAACTGCCCTATTACCTTGCACTTGCACACAGTAGGCAGAGATCCAAGCTGGAGTGTGAATCTATAGGACGTCATTGACTTTATAATGTTTGAGTTACGATGAACGGCACTCAAAACGCTTTCCCAATCAACACCCTGTTTCAAATTTATGACATCAGTTCTGACTTTACAACTCCACACCAGCCCATCTTTTGTATTTTTATTATACTATACACTTCTGTTTATATTCTTAAGTGCAGCCCTGTCAAGAACAGAGTCAAATAATCTAACATTCAATATTGGGAGGCTGGTCCCAAACAAGCCGAGGGAAGTTGTGAAACCTCCTTCCGAAACATTAGGCCCCTGCACCCTTCACACGCCAGGCCATAACTCTGGCCTAGAAGGTCAGTAAGAGTTTTAACAACACCAGGTTAAAGTCCAACAGGTTTATTTGGTAGCAAATATCATTAGCTTTCAGAGCGCTGCTCCTTCGTCAGATGGAGTGAATCTGACGAAGGAGCAGCGCTCCGAAAGCTAATGGTATTTGCTACCAAATAAACCTGTTGGACTTTAACCTGGTGTTGCTAAAACTCTTACTGTGTTCACCCCAGTCCAACCCTGGCATCTCCACATCTAGAAGGTCAGGTCAGCTGTCGCCTTGGCCAGTGGTTACGTGACCCAGCTAGCTACAGAGATTGGTCTCTGTGGCCTGCCAGCAGCATGCTGCCTGAACAAAGAACAAAGAACAGTACAGCACAGGAAACAGGCCCTTCGGCCCTCCAAGCCTGTGCCGCTCCTTGGTCCAACTAGACCAATCGTTTGTATCCCTCCATTCCCAGGCTGCTCATGTGACTATCCAGGTAAGTCTTAAACGATGTCAGCGTGCCTGCCTCCACCACCCTACTTGGCAGCGCATTCCAGGCCCCCACCACCCTCTGTGTAAAAAACATCCCTCTGATATCTGAGTTATACTTCGCCCCTCTCAGCTTGAGCCCGTGACCCCTCGTGATCGTCACCTCCGACCTGGGAAAAAGCTTCCCACTGTTCACCCTATCCATACCCTTCATTATCTTGTACACCTCTATTAGATCTCCCCTCATTCTCCGTCTTTCCAGGGAGAACAACCCCAGTTTACCCAATCTCTCCTCATAGCTAAGACCCTCCATACCAAGCAACATCCTGATAAACCTTCTCTGCACTCTCTCTAACGCCTCCACGTCCTTCTGGTAGTGCGGCGACCAGAACTGGACGCAGTACTCCAAATGTGGCCTAACCAGCGTTCTATACAGCTGCATCATCAGACTCCAGCTTTTATACTCTATACCCCGTCCTATAAAGGCAAGCATACCATATGCCTTCTTCACCACCTTCTCCACCTGTGTTGCCACCTTCAAGGATTTGTGGACTTGCACACCTAGGTCCCTCTGTGTTTCTATACTCCTGATGACTCTGCCATTTATTGTATAACTCCTCCCTACATTATTTCTTCCAAAATGCATCACTTCGCATTTATCCGGATTAAACTCCATCTGCCACCTCTCCGCCCAATTTTCCAGCCTATCTATATCCTGCTGTATTGCCCGACAATGCTCTTCGCTATCCACAAGCCTGATGAACTTACAACCCAGAGAGCAGACAATGATCTTCGCCAAATAATTCTACATGCCACACCTGGGGGAGAATCAATTGTTTAGCAAATCTGAGGATTGCCCGTACAGACAAAAGCCAAGCCATAGAAAATGCAGTTAATTCCGAACTTACGTCACTGCTGGAACAAATCCCTATTATGTGATGGCATTGTAAGAAATGGCACAGTTCAATTTACGAAATGAAAATTATATAAGCTATGAACTTAATAGAAGACAGTCATCCATCATGTCATGCAGACACCTGGATTAGAATTTTCCCATTCTGAATTGGGATGAAAGGGATGCACAGCTGGAAATCCCACCTCCATTTCCATGCTCTGTCATTTTCCAGAGGGCGGCGGAGGGAGCAAGTTTCCAAACTCACCTCATTCAATTAAAGCCCTTTACTAGCCAACTATCGACGACTTGGCTGCATCTTACTCAACCTCAAATTTCAGGCTGCGGGAGGAGTTCAGGGATTGCAGGTTGGGGGAGCACAGAAATTTATAATTCTCAACTTTAAAATTGGGCTCAATTCCATTTGGATGTTGGAATCCAATATCCCCTAGTCTTAAAATTCACTTCATCTGAAAACCACGCGTGGCCTTGACTCCATGTGTGTAACATCACAAGAGTTTGATTAGTAATATATTCAAGGTCTGTTCCAATTCTTGTTGTTTGTTTATAATAACTTTCTATGTCCATATTTAGAACGAAAACTGCCAAATGTGTTGCACTGTAGTTGCATCTACTAATCATTGGTAGGGCCAATGTCCCTCAGATCTCCTGATTCCTCAGTCTGCACTCTGAGAAACCCATCATACTCCAACGAGCTCTACTTCTTCCTAAATTGCTGCATGATTAACAATTTAATAAATAATAAGGTAATATCAATGTATTATGTAGCAATTAGCACCATGACCTTAATAACTCTCCACATCTGTATTACCTGTGAGCTATGTTCAAGGTTCACTTCCTGCAACCGGAGATCAACTAGCAGCCCTTTAAATCCAAGGGTAAATTTATCAATTCCACTTTGCCAGTAGGGATAGAGCGACAACACTGTAATGTCAATTCTCCCAACTGCATTCTCTTTGCACATAGCTCCAATGAGGAGGACATGACTGTCAGATTGGCCCCTATGTAATTTATATTTTTGCACTAATTGGCAGATAATTTATGCCACAATGCAACTTCCCATCCACAGCAGAAGACAAGTGATGAATGTTCCCTGGACAGTTTTTCAGAGAACAAGGATGAAATTTGGATTGCCCCAAAGCTGCATTTAAATTATGACACCGACAACTTTATCCAAATAGACAAGGAAAATAATGAACAATTCTTACCACATATATTTATAGAATGCCATGCTATAAACTCTCCACCACACAAGACCCTTTTAATTGCAGCTCAAAACTCATTATTCATTTTCTGTCTCTCACATGATTTGCTCTTTTGAAGAATTCTAGTTTCTTGCTACGATTACAGTAGATTCCAAAATTCTGGCAAGTTCACCAAGCAAATTAATGAAAAATCAAAATATATCAGTGGCAGACTGCCTCCACATCTGTCCCATTGGAAAACAAAAAAAAAAGAAAATCTGGCATTTTCAGCACTCAGTCGATTCAAAAACGTCCGAATGCTTTCATGTCCTTTATCTCTTCTTTTAAGAGCATTGGCTATGCCTTCGATATTAGGTAGCTCAGGGGATAAGTAAATCAGATCCAATTTTTTTGCACTGTGCTGTCTGAGATCTCTGAAGATGGGAGGGTGGGTGAAGGTGCAGAATTTTTGGTCGAGAAAAGCTGAATGCAGCTCCAGGTCTCAGAGGACTCAGGGTTGTTCAGTTGCAGCGAGAAAGCCTTGAGGCACCAAAGTATTGCAAGGAAGGTCAAATATATCCTCCTTGGTGCTCCTCAACTATAACCATCCATGTTCCACCATACCCATCCACATGCCACCATCCCCCAGTGGGCCACTTCCAACAGCCCATATCTCTGCCCCTTTTCTTAATGAATGGGGCAATGATCAGGAAGATATCTCACTGGAAATGGTAAAGTTCATTCCAAGCCAAACATTTCCTACATACATTCTGCTACAAGAAAAACATGTACACAAGGGGAAACGAAATCAGCATCAAGAATTCATGAAAAGATAGATAAAACCCTGCCGTCATTAAACTATATTCTTTGGAATGATGTTGGAGATGGGGGAAAATACCCAGGTGGATGTGCTATATTTCAGTTTCACAATGGTGACTGAAAGATCGAGGAAGTGTTTTCTCATATTTTCCAATTCAAACCGAAGAATGTTTCCAAACTATGCATGTGGTTCAAGGTTAGTAATTTATCAGTTGTGGGTCCACATCCCCTATCATAGACTAATGGATCACCCTTTTGTTTCTTTCCTGAAGATGCTGGAGTGTGGATGGTTACAACCATTCTCCAGTACCTTTCCCAAAACAGCTGCTCTTCACATGCAAAGCTAAAGTCTGACTATTCAATTGCACTGAGCATCACCTTGTCCTCATCCAACATCTACATCTATTAAGAGTCACTGAAAAGGATCAGGAGCAGGATAACATTCCCCCTCCTTTGTCCAATACTGCTGAGGCCTATTCTATACCCCACAATGATGTCTCTTTTAAACAGAATTCAGTCTATTTATCATTGATGCCATTGCCTCTAATTATATAAAACCTGTGTTTTATGTGGAATTTTTATGCCTATTATACTTGATTAGTTTAATACAGAATGCGCAAAATAATGTTGCACAGTAACGTACAGTATATTTGTTCAACTTTTAAAATGGTTTGAGACGGAGCACAAGGCATAGTAATGTTCTTGAACACATTCCCAAGTAGCAGGGAAAATCAAAGGATCAACTGATAATGAAACCACCATTATAGGCAGTTAATTGATGCAGACAATGTGAAGAATTCAGTGGCAATGTCACTGCAGGCTGTTCTGCAATTTTGCTTTTAAATGACTACTACTTTATCCTGATTTTAACCAAGCAATTTTCACCAATTCCCTCTTCGTGAACATCAAGCCCTCAAATCTAATCTCTTGTTTTTCACACTATAAAGGGATAATACCAATTTATGTCCATTTGATTTGATTAATTATTGTATGCAGTGAAAAGTTCTTTAGTCAGTCTAAGATTTGAATTGTATTTCTAGAATCATACAGCACAGGAGGCCAATTGACCCAGCGTACCTCTGCCAGTTTTCTGAAAGAGTGATCAATTAGACCCACTGCCCTACTGTTACTTTACAGCCACCTTCAAATAGAAATGTAATTCCCTTTTTGAAAGTTACTATTAAATCAGCTTCCAAAATCATCCCATATTCCGACAATTCACAGACTAGACCATTCTCCTCTCAATTCCTTTTTTTCGCCAATTATTTTAAATCAATGTCTTGTGGTTAGTGGCACTCTTGCCTAAGTCACACCGGTTTAAGTCCAACCCAGGACGTGAGCACAAAAAAAAATCAAGTCTGATTCTCATGTGCAGTACAGAGGGAGTGCTGCACTGACTTTCAGGTTAAACCGAGTCCCCCATCTACCTGCTTAGGTGCCACAAATCTTATGACACTATTTAAAAGAAGCGCAGGGGAATATACCCATCCCTCAATCCACATCACAAATCAGAATATCTGATTATCACATTGCTGTTAATGGGAGTTTTCTGTGGGAAAATGTTTCCAATTTTACACTGTTGTTAAACTTCTTACAGCCAGTTGGTGAAAGAGGAAACCAGAAGTCATTCTTTACTCCATTTTGGATATATTCACAAAATAGACATTAGAAGTGTATAGCTCCTCACTCTACAACCCACCACCAGCATCAATAAATGCTTCTTTATATTCTTCTGAGCAAACATTAATTAAATTAACTAACTAACAATCCCTTCAAGAGGTACTGCAACTAAAACAAAAACTACAAAGGAAACTTATCTTCAAGAAATTCAAGAGGCAATTAGAACAAAGAACAATACAGCACAGGAACAGGCCCTTCGGCCCTCCAAGCCCGCGCCACTCCCCGGTCCAGGATTGAATCCTGAATCCAGGATCCCCGCCCAATTTTCCAGCCTATCTACATCCTAATATCCTATCCACCGAGCTGTCCCTCACAGCTACGATGCTTTGTTCATCACAACCTATTAACTCAGCCCCACCCCCCCATTCCAGACCATGTGATCTCCAGGGAGAGGCGAAAACCCAGAGTGAAAACCCCAGGGCCAATATGGGGAAAAAAAAAATCTGGGAAATTCCTCTCCGACCCCCTGAGGCGATCGAAACGAGTCTAGGAGATCACACTGGCCCTGATCAGAAAATGATGCTTATTTGAAAATAAATAATGTGCAAGCCCTGGTAATTATATTTTAAATTGATCACAGAATTGTTCCTGTGGAGAAGGAAGCCATTCAGCCCATCATGTCTTTCCCAGCTCTCTGAATGACACTAGGTGAAATGCTCATTCTCTTGCCTTCTCCCTGTAACCCTGCACATCATTTATTTTCAAATTATCATCTAATTCCCTCTTGAATTCCTTGAAGTTTCCATTGTAGTTTTTGTTTTAGTTGCGTGGTTTCTGCAGCTAAAATACCTTTAACAATTCTTTTTATTTTCTTAGCTTCCCAGGATAAAGGGCAGCAGTTCCCATTTTCCCATACCAAAAATAATGAAACGTGCTGAACTTGAATACCTATCAGGAAGGTTGGCATGAGAAGCATTACGAAAAATAACTAATTTCATGTTCTATGGGTCATCCACGGATAGAAACATATGCACTTTTCCATATTTAATTTTTTTAAAATTTCTTAAAACATCCTGGATTTTCATATAGTACTCAACTTCCAAGAGATCAAAACTAGGATCCAGTCTTGTCAGAGTGCATAACCAATTCAACTAAGCAATCAGGCTTCACCACTGTTCGGTTTCTTATCTGTCTATAACCTGGCAAATCAACTGGAATTGGAATAACATCCTCTAAATGGGATCACTGATTTAAGTTTACTCCAGACCTATTTTACTCAAAGTCTAAACCAAAATATTTAAAAGCCCTTGAAACCCAGTTTCCAATCTTAAATTCTACTTTAATCTTGTTAATAACATCTCTTAAATTTCACAGTACAACTCCATAAGAAATCATCAACATGCACCGGTAAGATGGCCATTTCCCTTTAAATACCAATAAACATTGCAGGATTTGCTTTTAGTTGAACTAAGCCTACTTTGAGCAACACAATTCTTGCTGAAAACAAATATGCCCTTGAGGCACCATTCTGGCCATAAATGTATTTATTTAGTTTCTACAGTTTACTTTTTGCATCGCTTGCCTCTTAAAATGGTTTTAGAAACACCTTTCTCTGAAAACGTTCACCTGCAGAAATACAGTGCTGATATAAATTGATCTACAATCGTATGAATTTGTGGCCAAAAGAGCTTTTACGGATACTTTTTCCAGTGTGGGGAAGTCCACTCTAACTTTTGTATCATCTAAACTCAGAGCAACTAGCCTAATTTTAACTTTATTAGTCCCATCCACAAGGATCTTTTCCATATAAATCTGTTAAGATTGCAAACCTGTCTCAATGAAGTGCATGTTCTAGTTGTCACTGACTGGGGCAGTATTTCCCAAACTGAGTTCTGTGGATCCCTGGGAGTCTATGGAGCAGCCGCTGAAAATGTGATTGAAAATTGAAAATCAGAGCTTTCCTGTCCAAAGATTTCATCCTGTGTTGGATACGAATTGGACAAACCAGAAAAAAAAACTTAAAAATAAGCATTAAAAATCATTGGCAGGGGCCAGCACAATGAGGAATATAGGCCAAGTGGAGGGGAAAGGCCCAGTGGACGACAGAGCGAGCAGCAGACGGCGAAGCGAAGGTGAGCAAGCTATGGGGATAGCCATAGTGGGAACGGGGAGGAAAGAGAGGGAGAGTAGGGTCAGATTTAGTACTTTGTTGAATAAAATGTTTTAATGATAATAAATGCATACATATAGATAGGAAAGATTTCTATACATTTGTACCTATTTCACAAAAAACGTAAGAAGAATGTTTGTGCCTCTCTCAGTGCGCGAGAGGTCAAAAGAGTTCCGTGCCCAGGAAAGTTTGGGAAACCCTTGGTTAGTGCATTAAGCATATACAAGATTCCTTCTGCAATGGGGCAGGGGAAAGAAGAGTCTGTGCCCGTTTTCTCTGGCTTATGTGAATAGACTGATGTTTATGAAAGACTGGCTTCAGACTCCTGTTTTACTCAGGTGAATGAACAGAGAGTTAGAACAATCCATCTATGTGACAAGGCTGGCTGTTCCCCATCTGGTGCTTTAGAATAAATTCCAATTTCCTTCTAACTTTCTAATTCATTTTATTTTTCCTTTCTAATTGACTTACCTTCTAGTTTATTGGCAGCCAGTAACATTTCACAGTCACAAGGACTTCTATTTCTGATCCTATCCCATGGAAATTCTGTAGTCCTTCTTTCAATTTGCAATCTATTCGAGCTCCAGCCACTACTTGTACTTTGTTGTCTTTCAGGACGGAATAGATTTTTTTCTCTGTTTTATGATCGTTTTCCAATGCAAGAGTCACTCTTGGAGCTCACACTGCGCTCTCTTACTTTCCATTCTTTTACCTGCACATCTCACAATAGACATTTGAATCTTCTGGAACATATGCTACCTAATACCCACTTTAAACAATTGGCCTTTAAATGTGATAGCCCTATCCATCATGGAGCAAGGAATTCCCAAATTAAATTTCTACAATCTTTTATACAGTCTGTTAAAGTTCATTATATATTCCTCCATGGAGTGACTGTCCATTTTTCAAAATCTATCAAAAACTAATCATGCCTCACAGGTATCCAATAGATCAACGTCACCCATGAAACCTAATAGAAGAGCCAAACCTTCCTCAGTATCTAATTGATAGACATCTAGCTCAGAAAATATTTGGCTTTTGTTAGGAAGTGACATTGCCAAGGCCATTGTTTCCTCTTTGTCGGGACATAATCCGTGTCCATATATCCACTTTACTCTTCCACTGGTCATGACATTTAGGCTCCGAGGACATTAGTGCGTCATCATACCCTGACAATTTACACTTGCTTTGAGCCATTCTTCACAAAGCTCCTCAGATTGTTACCTTCTCCCTTTAAAAAAAATTCTTGGGTTTCTAATCTTAACCTTTAGGCAAACCATTCTCTGTCACCACGTTAAACCTCTTACAACCTGAAGTCAATATTTACTCAGTTTTAGATTTATTCACAAAGTAAACATTACAGATGTAATTTTACTACCCATTAGCAGTGTCAATAAATGCCTTTTTATATGTGCACAAGTAATTGCAATAAGTGTCTCCGACTGTAAACACTTACCCTTAATTTAAACAATAAACAACCAGTGACTACATTTCAAAAACTACTTAATTGTCTATCAATTGCTTTTGAGACATCCGGTCGTTGTGAAAAGCACTCTAAAAATGCAGCCTTTAATTTTCTTATGGTTACTGAGCCTCATGCTTCTGTACTCGACAAGGACATTTCCCCTTACTGGGGGTGTTCTAGAACCAGGAGATACAGCCTCAGAATAAGGGCAGGTCACTTAAGATTGAGATGAGCAGACATTTCTTCACTCAGAGGGTGGTGAATCTTTAGAATTCTCTGTCCCAGATGGCTGTGAAGGCTCAATAGTTGAGTATTTTCAAGATTGAGATCGATAGATTTCTACCTATTAAAAACATCAAAGGATATGGGGATAGCTCAGAAAAGTGATGTTGAAGTAGATCAGCCATGATCTAATTGGGTAGCGGAGTGGGCTCAGAGGGCTGAATGGCCTACTCCTATTTCTTATGTTCTTATGATGTAGTTCCTTGATATCTACTCCATTACACCCCTCAATTTTTAAAATACCATTAAGTTCTCCCTTTCACCTTCTCTGCTTTAAGTAGAACACCACCAGCTTCTCCACATAACTGAATATATCAAAATTTTATTATTTGAAATGAATCTAGGTAATCAAGACTCTGGTGTGCTGTGTTGACATTCGAGCCACAAGTTCTCAATTTCCCTTGACTAATATACCTTACTTTTACCCATTGACTCTGACTCATTGTGAGTCTAAGCATCAGTACAGACTTCAGCTCATCACCTCCCAGATCAATGTTTCAGTGTAGTACTGAGGGAAGTACTGGTTTAACAGAAAGTTGTCTTTTGGATAAGATTTAACACTAAAGTCCCTATACTACTTGGTCAGGTAAAACAAAAGACCCCAGATAAAGGCAAGGGAACTTGCTCAGTGTCCTGGCCTGCATTCATCCCTCAATTAATTGTACCACAATTGGTCATTTGTCTCATTTGCGGTTTGTAGGACCTCGCTGTAAAGAAAATGATTGCAGCTGTTCCGTAAAACAGTGACTATACTTGAAAAATAATTCACTGGCTGTGATTTGTTTTAGGTGAAGAGAAAGTAAATAGTGCCGAAGAAATGCTAGTTATTTCGTTTAAGAGCACAAAGTTTACAAGAGGACGATGAGGAGTTGGATTTCAGCAGTGTACTATTTATAGCAGCCTTGTAACTGTGCTGTTATACATTTCAACTGTTAAAAAAGCCCATCTCTGATTGCTTAGGCCAGTGACTCACAAATAACTGAAATGTTCAAAGAATGAAAGCTTTTTGTTCCAAGACTCAAATTAGTAAAAGGTGAGAGAGCAAGTCGGAAGAAAATTGATCAACATAGTATTTTTTGAATCTAATGGCAGGCATTCCAGCAGACATTTAATTCTTCAATAGCTCAATGCTCTTTACTCAAAGAACACCAACTTTTTTTTTGAAGGATTCATACCACCAGAATCTTGCGCCAGAGTTGAATTCATGATACCCTTCATTCAGCAAGTTGACTCATATTATTCATGGTTATGATGTAGACAGTCAAAAACTTTGCTGAATCTTGTACATCAACCAATTCAACATCTGAAATGCAGCAATTACTGTTGTGGTCTCAGATTGCGATCGGAAATTTAATTACAATGTCAATATGGCAGTGATTTTTCAACAAGTTCAAATAAAATTCATCAATAAATTAAAACAAGACTGTGACCTGAATCAGTGAGCAACAGGGAGAAGGTTTTGAAATGTAGAGCACCTTATTTCGACTTTAAATCTTTAAGTCAAAGCCCGAAACTATTGTTGATTTACATACATGGATAAGCACGTGTATGGTGTGTGTGGGAAAGTAAAAGTCTGCAGCTGTCAGACAAACAGGTTCAATTTTGCCCATAAACGTGACAGTCTCCAGGGTAGAATTTTTAAAATTTGTTCATGGGGTGTGGATGTTGCTGGCTGGGCCGGCATTTATTGACCACCTCCATCACCTTCTCATCATGACACTCACTCCACTGACTGTTCAATTATACCTGATGCTGAGACCTATGGAACTAAATCCCAGCAAGAGGAAAATACATTAACAGGCTTTAATATCCACCATGACAACTCAGCAAAGCCACACCGCGGTACCTGCAGCTTATAACACTTCAGCAACTTTGACATTAGGTATATGAAGTCTCATTTACAAGACACATCTTCTCCAATTTGTTCATCAATCTTTTAAAGAGCAATTTCAGCCTCGTTGTTACTGACGGTGTGTTGGGAGTAGGTGGAATGCACTTCCTAAAAATATTGCCATGGCTAAAGGAGGAAGAGAGATGTGATTTGAATATTACAAATTGCTTTAGCTGTTCATTAAGTGCTAATAGGAATAAGTTAACCAGATTGGAACTGGAACTGGGGATAGAAGTGTGAAAATAAAGACTGCTTGGAAAGAGTGTTTTTGTGTGAACCTCATGCTGATGGTGAGAACTTGGCTTTCTTTACATTGTGCTTTCAAATGTGAATTAACATGTCCAAAATTTGGCTGATCACAAAACTCGCATCTGCCAAGATTTTTTAATTGGTTCTCTCAACTCCAATACACAGACGCACAATCTGTTTCTTACATACAGGCGCACACAAAAAACCTACTTAGTGTTAACAGAGTCATCAAATGCCAGATACAATTCTTAGAACGTCATCATAAAAATGATGATTAATCCATGGACTTTAGAAAATATTTTTCAGCACCTTGGACAGGTCACAGAACAAGTTCAAAAGGCATCCAATTAAATTTTCTGCTTCCCCTCCACCCCTCTGGATACAACGCTAACAAACTATTTCAAATAAGATCCTGTTTTCTAGAAGAAATTTTCAGGCATCCCAGTACATCAGAGCTGCTTTGAATATAACCAGCATGTTGACAGAACTGAGGCAAGACCACATCTGCATTCATTTACAGAAAGCAATCTAATGTTGCAATATATCAAATCCACAGCCGGATTTAGAATTCCAAAACTTGAAGTTTCACAAAATGGAATAAACAGGAATTGGAGGGCACGTTTACAACACAACTGCAGAAGCACATCAAACCCGCTTAATGTTACACCAAAGAAGTTTTCCAGTTTCATTCCACTGATCTTTCCAGTAGACGGAACCAGTACTTGGAACCTCACAGGGCAAGTTCCCCTCAAAGTCACTTGGGGGGCCGGCAGCTAATGGGTTCAAAGGTCTCTGCACCATAATAAATATCTGTCCTGTACACTCATTTCACTCTTTCCAGCCCACCTGTCTTCATCAGACTATGCAAGATGTCAGCAACCCGGAGGAAAAAGGCTAGCACCCCTAAGAAGGTGGCGGTTCCTCAATTCAACCATCCTCCCCTGAGCCTACCACCTCAGAGGCACCCATGCCCCATTTGGACCTCTGATAATCACTGCTGAACAATCCATCACACTGACAGAACAATTTTATAAGTGCGAAGTCTCATTCCCTCAGAAGAATATTAATGTTGGAGATTTAAACAAATTAAAAGTTTTTAAAAAAACATATTTTGTCAGTCTCAGTTGTCACTCTTCCTAAATCTCACCTGTATTTCCAAATATTTTGCATTCTGTGCATCATTTAAATTTTGCGCTTTATATTTTCTGGTTAAAACTCTTTGTGCCTCACTGAGGATTCTTCAGTCGGATTCGTTGAGGGGGTCTTGCTGTTATTTGCCCTTCACGTGGATGCCACAGACTCCCCCTCAAAGGCACCATGTTGGAAAATGCCCCGGATCAGGAGGAAATCGCCATGGATATAGAGTCATAGAGGTTTACAGCATGGAAACAGGCCCTTCGGCCCAACTTGTCCATGCTGCCCTTTTTTTAAAAAAAAACCCTTAGCTAGTCCCAATTGCCCGCATTTGGCCCATATCCCTCTATACCCATCGTACCCATGTAACTGTCTAAATGCTTTTTAAAAGACAAAATTGTACCCGCCTCTACTACTACCTCTGGCAGCTTGTTCCAGACACTCACCACCCTCTGTGAAAAAATTGCCCCTCTGGACACTTTTCTATCTCTCCCCTCTCACCTTAAACCTATGCCCTCTAGTTTTAGATTCTCCTACCTTTGGGAAAAGATATTGACTATCTAGCTGATCAATGCCCCTCATTATTTTATAGACCTCTATAAGGTCACCCCTCAGCCTTCTATGTTCCAGAGAAAAAAGTCCCAGTCTATCCAGCCTCTCCTTATAATTCAAACCATCAAGCCCTGGTAGCATCCTAGTGCGTCTTCTGCACTCTTTCTAATTTAATAATATCCTTTCTATAATAGGGTGACCAGGACTGTACACAGTATTCCAAATGTGTCTTTACCAATGTCTTGTACAACTTCAACAAGACGTCCCAACTCCTGTATTCAATGTTCTGACCAATGAAGCCAAGCATGCTGAATGCCTTCTTCACCACTCTGTCCACCTGTGACTCCACTTTCAAGGAGCTATGAACCTGCATCCCTACATCTCTTTGTTCTGTAACTGTACCCAATGCCCTACCATTAACTGATTAAGTCCTGCCCTGGATCAATCTACTAAAACGCATCACCTCGCATTTATCTAAATTGAACTCCATCTGCCATTCGTCAGCCCACTGGCCCAATCGATCAAAATCCCGTTGCAATCCGAGATAACCTTTTTCACTGTCCATTATGCCACCAATCTTGGTGTCATCTGCAAACTTACTAACCATGCCTCCTATATTCTCATCCAAATCATTTATATTAATGATTTGGATGAGAATAAATGATCCTAAATCAATCTGTGCGTAGCTGTCAGCAAGACAAACAGCAAGCATATTCCTTTGTCATTGAGAGTAAAATCAGGGGCAATCACATGGAAAGTGATATGTTCTAGGGAAGATGATAAGAATGTAGAATTCACTCCCTCAGAGGGCCACTGATGTAAAATCAATTGTGCTTTTCCAAATGGAAATATATAGCTACGTAGGAAGAAAAAAACTTTTGTCAGGTTATATCAAACCAATTAGCTACTTTTAAAATGTAAACTCGTTTGGTAATAAATATAGCACCCAATTTGTGCATAAGATCCCAAAATCAGCAATACAATAAATGTTCAATCTATGGTTTAATGGTTTTGCACAAAAAGGAGTACCTCGCAGGCCGGTAGGACAACTTCCCTGCTTTTCTCCAAATAGTGCCACCAGATCATTAACATTCTTCTGAGGGAATAGACAGGGTTAAACTCATGACCTTGTGATTCAGAGGTGACAATGCTACCCATTGAGCCAAGGCAGGCACTCTCAGGAAGCAAGCATTCAAGATAAGATGACAGTGCTATGGATCTGAATCTGAGAGCATTGCCCAACTTGATACTGTGAACATGGGTTCAAGACAGAAGCTGGAATTGAGGTTAACACAGACAAAAAGGTAATTCACTGTGATCCTACATTCCTAGTGGAGTAGGCGCGGGGTGGGGGTCATGCTGACCAGGACTAACTGGTTACCACACATTGTAACCTCCTCCTTGGAAGGAATGCAGAGTGCTGGCATTTTAATCAAGCTCTAGAATGAAAGCAGGGGAGGAAACAGTTGCAGAGTATAACATTAGATAGTAATTAACTTTAACATGAATCATGCCATGATCTTATTGAAAGGTGGAGTAGTCAGGTGAAGGGCCAAGTGGCCTATGCCTGCTCCTTATTTTGAAGTTTTTTAACGTGGAAATATCTCACAACAAATTCTGTCAAATTTTTTTTTTGTTTACAATTCCAATTCAGTCCAATTCAGAGTCTCATCGAGTGAGACATTCCCGATCCAAGCTGACAAGACAGGGCTCTCACCTCCTGTCTTGGGCTTGATCTACATGATCCAAGCTGATTGGAGTCGGCATTGCACCTCCTCCAAGGCTTGATCTCATTTGAATCTTAGCCAAAAGGCCGAGATGCCGCTTTTAAAAATTGCTTCAAATGAAGCTAAAATGTAACCTAATGACTTCAACCAAGTACAGCATGTCGATACTACACTTGATCTTAGCCAAAAGGCCGAGAAGCTAATTTACCCAATTTGATTGTATTGCCCGATTTGCATAGAGAAAGAATGACTGTCTCCTAACTCATAGCAAGACTTTGGTTATCCGACATTAACGTCTCAATAAAATAATAAAGAAAACAGTTGCCTTTTATGCCCGCTTAAGAAAACATTAAATATATTCAAAATGCTGAGAGCTTATTTGAATTAATCTTTTAGAGAAGGGGAGAAGACTAATATTTCAAATAGCCTATGTAAAAATTGCCAGAGAATAAGCATTAAATAGCCTATTCAATAGAAAGCTCAAAGAAAGCAGATTTACAGCTAACATTATTGGTGAAGATGTCAACTAGGAAACCATTGTTGGCACTGTTATTAAACCTGACAGCCTCAGTCATCTATTTCTAAACCCTTCCATTGCTACTGTGATTAGACTTTGCAAGAAGAGGTTAGGCAAGATAAAACTCTCTATATCGTTCAAGTCTTTCTGCATGGAACACCCCATTTCCAACTAACCTAGTCCCAGAAATTCCTTGGAAATATTAAAATAATCATGCAACCTCACCAAATATTGACGACCTTTTCTCTGTAAAATTGAAAGGGACCCCCTGTGAATAATAATCACTTCTAAGGTCCTCTTTATAAATATATCAATTGAGGTTTGTTACATTTGATTGGTGTTACTTGAGCCAGTAAAGAGATACGTACTGCCACAAAAGTTGAATGGAGTCAGGAGATATATGCTTGTAATGTTTCACTCAGTGGATAAATCTATTCCAAGTAAAGACTGACTTTGGATTCCTCTTTCACCAAAGGGCTATCAGGAGTAAAACACTACAGTAAATTTCAGTCACTCACAACATCCTCCTGTAAATATTAAGTCACATTCAAGGGCTTTTTTCAAGTGTTGATTAACCTACAAGAACTCTCTATAAATATTGATAGACATATTCCTGATTTGCCCATGCAAATAGTTAGCAGGAAACAGTTGCAGTACACTCACAAGGAACTCTGTAAATGTAAGCACCACCAAAGACTCACATGGTATGAATTTAAAGGACAATGTCAGCCACTACAAGGAAAACATGAAAACAGAGAAAATTTACAGCACAGGAGGAGGCCCTTCAGTTCAGTGTCTGTGCCAGCTATCTAAAGTAATCCCACTTCCCAGCTCTCTGTCTGCTAATGGAAAGATTCTTCCTTTTCACTTTAGCCAGCCCCGTCCCAAATACACCTCAATTAAATGTCCCTTCAACCTCTTCTCTTTCAAAGAAAGCAACTCCAACCTACCCAATCTTTCCTCAGCTAAAATTCTCCATTCCTGGCAACATTCTCAAATCTCCTCTGTACCCTTCCTATGATCATACCTTTCCTGCAATGTGGTGACCAGAACTGTACTCTAGCTACAGCCTAACTAATGCTTTTTACAGTTCTAGCATAACCTTTCTTCTCTTATAGTCTATGCCTTGGCTGATAAAGGAAATTATCCTTCATCACCTGGCGTAGGACCTTAAGGCATCTGTAGACATGCTCTACAAGAACCTTATGTTCCTTGCAACACTCAGTATCTGACCATTTATTTGATATTACCCTGCCTGGTTTGTCCTCCTCAAATGCATTATCTCATGTCGTGTCAGATTGATCTCCATTTGCCAAATTTCTGCCCATTTTTCTTTTTCATGTAGCCCGATTCCTCACCATTTTCAATTCATCTGAAAATTTCTGAATCATGCTATGTTACAAGTCAAAAACAGCAAGAGGACCAGTACTGAGCCCTAAGGAACCTTACTGGAGTCAGCTTTCCAGTCAGACTAACACTCATCAACCAACTTTTGCTTCCTGACATTGAGCAAATTTTGGATCCAATTCACCACTTTTCATTGCTTCTCATGAGCTTTCAATTTTCTGATCAGTCTGCCACGTGGGACCTGTCAAACGCCTTGTTAAAATCGACGCAGACTTCAACTACATCAAATGCACTGCCATCAGTGTGAGCCTTGCAGGGATTGTTATATTAGTGTACAGAGCAACAAAAAAGTGCTATGGTACTGAGTCAACGGCTGTAGAACAATGCATGATATTAGAACAAATGAACAGAAATCTTGTGGTGCCAGAAATCCTCTGGGCTCTGTTGCAATGCCCCTGGGTCTTGGATTTTTTGGCAACACGCAGGATGCTTACCTGGCCTAATTAGTGCGAACTGCAAAATAAATCTCACTTTCTCTCACACACGCCAACACAATGCACTTAATTAGGCTCTGAGACTGCAGCTAGAGAAATTTGATATGAGGCTTAATCAAGTGTACCATTTCTGCTATTAACTTAAGATGGCATTACACATGAAGCCAAGTTGTTTATTTAGCTTGCTTTTCTCTGCTGCATAGTTTGTGGCTGTATGGTTCATGCCTAGTTAAGTAGACAAGTTTAGTTCGAGTAACAGCAGTTGAACCATACTGATTGACTATCTGCATTCTATGAACTGTAACCCCTTGTCCTCTTGACTTCTCTCTCCCGCTTAAACTGACACCATTCCAACAGTGACTGTTCCTATCTTCTTCTGGGAAGTGCTTAGGGATGTTTCTCTGCAATCAAGGCACAAAGTATACAAATGTATACACATGCTGTTGTTTCATCCAAGGACATGTTGCACTCCATCTAATGTACAAAAAAGGTCCTGGTCTGTCTCGAGAGTCTCCATTATATGTTTCCTCACAGCTACAAATAAACCTTTTTTTTTTAACCTTGAAAGATGAAGTGAAATTATAAATATATTCACATTATTGAAGGGCTATAATCCCAGGGGCCTGAAGCAAAAAGTGAAGAATAAACATGGAAGTCAGGCAGAACTTAATTTACCCAAGAGCAATTGAGTTCTGAAATAACTTTTTGCAGAAATGGGAACGGAGGTGGTCTTTTGATGCAGCGGGTAACATCCCTACCTCTGAGCCTGAAGCTCTGGGTTCAAATCCCACCCTACAACTTGATGCCTACAGAAGGTGCATTCATAACATGGCCAAACAAGTTGATTATCAACCTGTACATCCTTCCAATGTGCCCCACGTAGACGGCAAGAGTGGGACTGGTCAGCCACGGTTCTTGATGCGGAGTGGCACCTCTACAGCCTCTGGTTTAAGGCTGACAAACTGCTCCAGAGAACAGATGTAAATGCGTACTTTGCCTCATGCATCTTGAAATGCAAGAAGCAGAAAAGCAAGTGAAGCAAAATGTGGACATGTTTAACAGATAATCATAAATGTCACTGGCTGGAGACTAGAGGATAAAAAGCAAGTCATATTGGGCTAATGTATACTCAAATTTGGCCTAACAATTTGTTTTTACCATCCAAACAAATCTTTATATTTTATTTCAAATGCTTTTTTGTATCATCAGTTATTAAGTGACTTAAAAACAATGAACACCATTTCAAGGGGCTTCTGTACCATCATGATGGATCTACTGTAACTGAAGAATGTAATATGAAGAATTCTAATCTTAGAACAAATTAAGAGTGCTGAAAACATTCAAATGAATGGGAGTGGATTAAGAGGTTCGCAGCTGACAAACAGCTCTTGTAATAATCCTCAGAGAAAGGGTGCTATTTTTTCCGCAAATAATTGCTACTGTGCTGATTTCAGTGGTAGAGTGATGAATAGTGTAATTAAAGCCCTTTCAGATACGATAATACTCATGCAGTACTGCAAGAGAAACCACAGACGCCTTCGGACTCATTACAGCATTCCTAAATGATAGTGTCAGAGGTTTGACGGCAGCCTTCACACAAGGGAGCTCTTGAGTTACGTACGTTATTTTAAAAAACTTTTTCTACTTCCCACTCCCTCGCTCATTAAAGTTTTTTACTAGTAATATTCAGCGGGCGCCAGGTACTCTCTGATACATCCTTCGGGTGATTATTCTTCATGAATGAGCTTAGATAGTAAATGGGAGCAATACAGGCAACCCCACGGATCTCAGAATTGAAGCAAACCCTGTCCTCACCGGACAAGCATTTCCCAAAGGCATAAGGAGTGGAAACCCTGGTTAGTTCCCATCTCCTAACCCACAGGTAGTGGAGAAGTTGGCTCAGCACATTCCAGGTGTCGAAGTGGGAGCTGTTTTGGGCGGTCTGGCTTAGCTACTCGTTGAGTTCACAAAACCACAAAGGTATGAAGCAATAAGTAAAAAAAGTAATTGCAAAAGCCAAATAAGAAGGTACAGTAGCCTAGTGGCTATGGTAAATGACTAAGAAGCCAGAGGTCCCGAGTTCAAGTTCCACGATGGCAAGTTGTGAAAGTCAACTGAATTAATCAAATCATTTGCGGAGCAGCAACTTGATAAATTATCATTGAAAAATGCTTCTGGATGTCCATAAAAACCCACTAGTTCACGAATGTCATTCAGGAAAGTGAACCCACTAAGCCCTACTTACTAATGACTCTAGTTACACAGCAACAACATCAACAAATGAATTTATAAAGTGCCTTTAACATAGTCAATGTTTCCAAGGATCTTCTCAGGAATGTTAACAAAATATGACACCACGCTACACAAGGCGAAATAAGGATAGGTAACACTTGTGCGTGTCTGAGAAATGTGTGGGCAGCTTTAAGGATGGAATTGTGGAGTTTAGGGCTCAGGAACTGTAAGCCAGGCCGCCAATAACGGAGCAATAGAAATCAGGGCTATGCAAAATTCCAGAATCGGGAATTGCGGAAGGTTGGAGGGCTGAAAAAGAGAATAGAGAGAGAGGTGAGGCGATTAATGGGTTTGAACTTAAGAATGAGATTTTTTTTTAAAATCAAGATATTGATGAACTGAGAGCCAATACAGGTCAGTGAGCAGAGGTTATTATAAACAGGATTTGATGCAAGTTAAAGTACGGTCGTAAAATTTAGGAAGATCTCAAGTTTACAGATGGTGCAAGGTAGGAGACCAGGTCAGGAGAGCATTGGAATAGTTGAGCCTAGAGATAACAAAAGGCATGGAAGAAGGTTTAAGCAGCAAGTGAACTGAGACTGGATGGAGATGGACAACGTCATGGAAATGGAAGTAAGTCTTGTTGATGGAAAGAGCATAGGTTGGAAACTCATCTTGGGGTCATTTAGGCTGCCAAGATTGCAGATGGTCTGGTTCAGCCTCAGACAGTAGCCAGGAAGAGAGATGGAGTCAGAGGCAATGATTAACTTTTGTATTACCATAGAACCATAGAACATTACAGCTCAGAAACAGGCCTTTTGGCCCTTCTTGTCTGTGCCGAACCATTTTATGCCTAGTCCCACTGACCTGCACTTGGACCATATCCCTCCACACCCCTCTCATCCATGAACCCGTCCAAGTTTTTCTTAAATGTTAAAAGTGACCCCGCATTTACCACTTTATCCGGCAGCTCATTCCACACTCCCACCACTCTCTGCGTGAAGAAGCCCCCCCTAATATTCCCTTTAAACTTTTCTCCTTTCACCCTTAACCCATGCCCTCTGGTTTTTTTCTCCCCTAGCCTCAGCGGAAAAAGCCTGCTTGCATTCACTCTATCTATACCCATCAAAATCTTATACATCTCTATCAAATCTCCCCTCAATCTTCTACGCTCCAGGGAATAAAGTCCCAACCTATTCAATCTCTCTCTGTAACTCAGCTTCTCAAGTCCCGGCAACATCCTTGTGAACCTTCTCTGCACTCTTTCAATCTTATTTACATCCTTCTTGTAACTAGGTGACCAAAACTGTACACAATACTCCAAATTCGGCCTCACCAATGCCTTATATAACCTTACCATAACACTCCAACTTTTATACTCGATACTCCGATTTATAAAGGCCAATGTACCAAAGGCACTCTTTACGACCCTATCCACCTGTGACGTCACTTTTAGGGAATTCTGTACCTGTATTCCCAGATCCCTCTGTTCAACTGCACTCTTCAGAGTCCTACCATTTACCCTGTACGTTCTTCTTTGGTTTGTCCTTCCAAAGTGCAATATCTCACACTTGTCTGCGTTAAATTCCATTTGCCATTTTTCAGCCCATTTTTCTAGTTGGTCCATCGACACAGATGCCATCATCTCACGTGAGAACACCATCCACCAGGTACACGGTACATACTCTTGCAACTCGGCCAACGTTGTCTACCTGATACGCTGCAAGAAAGGATGTCCCGAGGCATGGTACATTGGGGAAACTATGCAGACGCTGCGACAACGGATGAATGAACACCGCTCGACAATCACCAGGCAAGACTGTTCTCTTCCTGTTGGGGAGCACTTCAGCGGTCACGGGCATTCGGCCTCTGATATTCGGGTAAGCGTTCTCCAAGGCGGCCTTCGCGACACACGACGGCGCAGAGTCGCTGAGCAGAAACTGATAGCCAAGTTCCGCACACACAAGGACGGCCTCAACCGGGATATTGGGTTTATGTCACACTATTTGTAACTCCCACAGTTGCGTGGACCTGCAGAGTTTCACTGGCTGTCTTGTCTGGAGACAATACACATCTTTTTAGCCTGTCTTGATGCTCTCTCCACTCCCATTGTTTTGTTTCTTAAAGACTGGATTAGTTGTAAGTATTCGCATTCCAACCATTATTCATGTAAATTGAGTCTGTGTCTTTATAAGTTCTGTTTGTGAACAGAATTCCCACTCACCTGAAGAAGGGGCTCAGAGCCTCGAAAGCTTGTGTGGCTTTTGCTACCAAATAAACCTGTTGGACTTTAACCTGGTGTTGTTAAACTTCTTACTGTGTTTACCCCAGTCCAACGCCGGCATCTCCACATCATGCACACCACTAGTCACAGGCCTCCACTCAGAGAAGCAATCCTCCACAACCACTCTCTGGCTTCTTCCATTGAGCCAGTGTCTTATCCAATTTACTACCTCCCCATGTATACCTAGCGACTGAACCTTTCTAACTAACCTCCCATGAGGGACCTTGTCAATGGCCTTGCTGAAATCCAGGTAGACAACATCCACCGCCTTCCTTTCATCCACTGTCCTGGTAACCTCCTTGAAAAACTCTAATAGATTGGTCAAACATGACCTACCACGCACAAAGCCATGTTGACTCTCCCTAATAAGTCCCTGTCTATCCAAATATTTGTAGATCCTATCCCTTATCACACCTTCCAATAACTTGCCCATCACCGACGTCATACTTACTGGCTGATAATTTCCCGGATTTCTTTTGTAACCTTTTTTAAACAAAGGAACAACAAGAGCCACCCTCCAATTATCCGGCACCTCCCCCGTGAATACCGACATTTTAAATATGTCTGCCAGGGCCCCTGCAAGTTCAACACTAGCTTCCCTCAAGGTCCGTGGGAATACCCTGTCCGGTCCTGGGGATTTATCCACTCTGATTTGCCTCAAGACAGCGAGCACCTCCTCCCCTTTAATCTGTAAAGGTTCCATGGCCTCCCTACCAGTTTGCCCTATTTCCGTAGACTCCATGCCCGTTTCCTCAGTAAATACGGATGCAAAAAAACCATTTAGTATCTCCCCCATCTCTTTTGGTTCCATACACAGTCTACCACTCTGGTCTTCAAGAGGACCAATTTTATCCCTCACTATCCTTTTGCTCTTAACATACCTATAGAAGCTCTTTGGATTTTCCTTCACTCTGTCTGCCAAAGCAACCTCATGTCTTCTTTTAGCCCTCCTGATTTCCCTCTTAAGTAGCTTCTTGCACTTTTTATACTCCTCGAGCATCTGATCTGTTCCTTGCTGCCTGTACATTTCATACAACTCTCTCTTCCTCTTAATCAGTGTTACAATCTCCCTCGAGAACCAAGGTTCCTTATTCCTATTTACTTTGCCTTTAATCCTGACAGGAACATACAAACTCTGCACTCTCAAAATTTCTCCTTTGAAGGCCTCCCACTTTCCATTTACATCCTTACCAGAGAACAGCCTGTGCCAATCCACACTTCCCAGGTCCCTTCTCATTTCATCAAATTTGGCCTTTTTCCAGTTCAGAACTTCAACCCGAGGACCAGATCTATCCTTATCCACGATCAGGTTGAAACTAATGGCATTATGATCACTGGATCCAAAGTGTTCCCTCACACTCACATCCATCACCTGCCCTAACTCATTTCCCAATAGGAGATCCAATATCGCATCCTCTCTCGTTGGCACCTCTATATACTGATGTAGAAAATTCTCCTGAACACATTTTACAAACTCTACCCCGTCTAAACCTTTAACAGTATGCGAGTCCCAATCTATATGTGGAAAATTAAAATCCCCTACTATCACAACTTTGTGTTTCTTGCAGTTGTCAGCTATCTCTCCGCTGATTTGCTCCTCCAATTCTCGCTGACTATTGGGTGGTCTATAATACAAGCCCATTAATGTGGTCATACCTTTCCTGTTTCTCAGCTCCACCCATAGGGCCTCTGTAGACAAGCTCCCTAATCTATCCTGCCTGAGTACCGCTGTAACATTTTCCCTGACCAACAATGCCACCCCCCCACCTTTTATCCCTCTGCCTCTATCCCGCCTGAAACATTGGAACCCTGGAACATTGAGCTGCCAGTCCTGCCCCTCCTGTAGCCAAGTTTCACTAATGGCTATAATGTCATATTTCCATGTGTCTATCCATGCCTTCAGCTCATCTGCCTTCCCCACAATACTCCTGGCATTGAAATAGACACACCTCAAAAAATTATTTCCACCACTCTCTACCCTTCCATTTGTGATTTTGCTTGAACTAACCTGTCTTTTTACCCCTGCTCCACTATCTGCTCTGGCACTCTGGTTCCCACCCCCCTGCAAATCTAGTTTAAATGCTCCCCAATAACACTAGCAAATCTCCCTGCAAGTATATTGGTCCCCTTGTAGTTTACGTGTAACCTGTCTCTCTTGTACAGGTCCCACCTGCCCCAGAAGAGGTCCCAATGATCCAAGAATTGGAAACCCTGCCCCCTGCACCAGTTCCTCAGCCACGTGTTTATCCGCCCAAGCATCCTACTCCTGCCCTCACTGGCACGTGGCTCAGGTAGCAATCCTGAGATTACTACCCTCGGGGTCCTGCTTTTTAACTTCCTTCCAAGCTCTTTGTACTCACTCTTTAGGACCTCCTCACTCTTCCTTCCCACGTCATTGGTACCGACGTGTACCACGACATCTGGCTGATCACCTTCCCACTTTAGAACGCTGTGCACGCGATCAGAGACATCGCTGACCTTGGCACCTGGGAGGCAACAAACCATGCGGGAGTCTCTGTCCCGACCACAGAACCTCCGGTCTGTACCTCTGACCATCGAGTCCCCTATCACTACTGCTCTCCTCTTCTTCATCCCACCCTTTTGCGCTGTAGAACCAGACTCAGTATCAGAGTTCCGGCTGTCGCAGCTTGTCCCAGGTAAAGCATCTCCCACAACAGTATCCAATTCAGTATACCTGTTGTGGAGGGGTATGTCCACAGGGGAACCCTGCTCTGCCTGTCCTTTCACACTGCCATTTCCTCTCCTTACAGTAACCCAATTTCTTGTGCGCTGCTGCTTAGGTGTAACTATCTCCCTAAAGCTACTGTCTATATACTTCTCATTCTCCCGAATTAGATGGAGGTCATCAAGCTCCTTCTCCAGTTCCCTAACACGCTTTGCTAGCAGCTGCAGCTGAATGCATCTTTTGCAGGTGCTGTCGTCAGGGATACCGGAGGTCTCCCTGATCTCCCACATCCTGCAAGAGGAGCATTCCAACATCTTGCCTGGCATATTTTTTTTTTACTCTGGGGAAATACAGGAATAAACTTTCTGAAAAAGAAAAAAAACCCTGCTCTTGCCTCTGCCTGTTCTCGCCGAAGCCCGTTTTGAGCCAAAGCCCTTCAGCTCTCACTCTGCCCCCTGCTCACTCTGCTGCCTGCTAACGACGCTGCCCGCTCAAAGGTGCGGCCTACTTTTAAACCCTCCAAAACCTTCCCAGGCTGCTGCTGGGCCTACGTCCTGTTTTGGAAAAAAAACCTCCGATTTTTTTCACAAATTTAACTGAAAAATAAATAAATAAATTAGTGCACAAACAAGCTCCCTTACCCTCAGCCTGCTCCTGTGGAACAATGAGGCTGAAACCTCCAAGGTAAGCACTTTTAAACTTGGATCCTAAACAATGGTATTGCTCTTCCCAACATTGAATTGGAGGAAATTTCCAAAGATTCCCAACCAATTGGAGGGTCAGAGAAACAGGGTAACAAATCAGATACTGTGGAGGGGTCATGACAGCTATGGTGAGGTAGTGTTTGGTGGCATCAGTTGACATTGGAACCTGCAGCACAAAGGTAGGTTGCACATGAGAAATAAATGGTGGAAAATAAATCCTTGAGGAATGTCAGAGGTAATCTTGTAAGAATGGGTAGAAGAATCCATTGCAGGAGATTCCCTTGCCAAGATTAAATAAATAAGATTGAAACTGTTAAGACATGGAATTGCAGTTGCCTTGCAAATGGTGTCACTCAGTCCCAAGAAGAAATTTTTAAAAATATATTAAGGAAATCCTTCTAAGCTAAAGCTAACCAGTGAAAATTTTCATCGCGTCATCAAAAGAAAATAATGAATACTGATGGATTAAGCAGTGCAAAATCCTGACAGTAAATGGTTTAGGAGCTCATACAGAAAAACTGGAAACTAACTGACGATGTGATATAAAAGCTGGGAACTCTCAAATCATCCTGATAAGTTTTAAATTGGTACTACCGAAGGGCTTGTGGCGCAGTGTTAGCAACCCGAGCTCTGTACCAAAATCTCTCCAGATGGTTCAAAGGGCTGATAATCAGCTCAAAACTCCTTCCACCGCATCCTCCACTATTCCCCAAAGAGCAAGAAAAATGTGAAGATACGCGAGAGAGAGGGAGCGCGCGTGAGAGAGAAAATTGGTACAGCGGTCAATTTGTACATTCTATCGTTTAACCAGTGCTGGAACTCTCAAACTAAAATGAATACGGTGTACCAGTTCCAAAATAACATTAGAGCTAAAGATTTCAGTAATGAAATGCCTGTAGGCCTGTGATATATTTGTCATTCTTACTCCATCTCCCACTTGCCTGCAATATTTGATTTTTTGGAAAGAATATAGAGAATTGTGCCACTTTCTTCTATTGATTCAGAATAGTAATGTTGAAATAATTGCTGATGAAATTTCATGGTCAGATTGCTGGGCCACCCAGTTCTCATTAAAAGCCTACTAGCTTTGTGCTGCTGCTACCACCCTTTTTCTAACTATCAATATATCCTTCTATTCCTTTTGTCCCTCATGTATTTATCTAGCTTCTCTTTAAATGCTATTCACTCAACTATTCCTTGTGGCAGCAACTTCCACAATCTAATTAACCAGCAGGGAAATGATGCACAGTGAGGCTTCACTGCATCTGCACAAAACACTCTGAAGCGCCTTCCTTGAGATGTTGAAGGGCATCAGGGTTTGGTGGACCAGAAGTTCTTATTTACGCCTTGGTCAGTAAAGGCATGTCATATTTATAACTTTTGAAATATGTATTTCTGTTTGTGGAATTTTTTGGAACTAATTTCTTTTAAAAATGGACAATATATGCTGCAAAAGATGGCAGGCCAAGCTGAACGCTCTTTCAAAATGGGCAACATGTGCTGAAAAAATGGCTGCTGAGGGCTGCCTACCTGATCTGTGAATTCAAAAACTGTCACACTATCTCACAAGATTAAAAGGAAGCATTCCAGATTATCCCATATCCTGAGACCATCTAAAACAGATTCCCAAATTAAATGGGTCTTTCTCTGACAAAGACAAATCCTGAGACCATCTAAAACAGATTCCCAAATTAAATGGTTCTTTCTGTAACAAAGGCAGTGAGTGATTGTCTCAACTCAACAGCAGCCACGATAGGGAAGCCACATAGATCCCCCCATTTAATCCTTAAGTATTATCTAGAGAGACACAGCATCAGTAGAAAAAACAGTAGTAGTAACACCTATGCCTCAAGACCCAGAGGTTGAATCATCACAAGGTCTCCAAGCATGTTCCTTTTTGGGTCCAATAATATAGCAAACTGACCTCTGGGTAATGAGACTATGAGTAGCCAACATTGTGACCTACAGAAAGTCATTGCTTCAAGGAGAATCCTGAAAACTATTTCATCAGCCCATGGCTCCGGCTGCTGAACTTACCTAAACTGCACTGTAGGAGTGAAGTGAATCTACCCATCAGGCCTGCCACGCAGGTTTTCCAGAATGGGAAAAGCATGTGAATTATGAACTATCCCTTTTTGTTTAGAACTTGTAAAACTGCACTATTCTCTTCAACTATACTTTGCTAGAGTGTGTTTGACTGTGCGAGTGACTGGCATTGCATTAGATTTTTGAGGTGAGCATGTGAATAAACAATCCTTTTTATTTAAGCCCACAAAATGTTTGCTGGTTATTCAGATTGTCGACACAACTCGGGAGTTAAGAAATACATCTTCCTTTCAAAAGCTTATTGATTATGGACAGCAGGGAAGGGGACAGGGATTTCAGTAGTTCTCTCTCAACTTTCCGGGTTCATAGGACGCTCAAAGCAGCGTCGCAGGTAGAGGCTGTGGTTAAGAAGGCGTATGGAATACTGGCCTTCATCAATAGAGGAATTGAGTTTAGAAATCGGGAGATAATGCTGCAGCTGTATAGGACCCTGGTCAGACCCCACCTGGAGTACTGTGCCCAGTTCAGGTCACCTCATTACAGAAAGGATGTGGGAGCCATAGAAAGGGTGCAGAGGAGATTTACAAGGATGTTGCCTGGATTAGGTGGCATGCCTTATGAGGATAGGTTGAGAGAGCTAGGTCTTTTCTCCTTGGAGAAGCAAAGGATGAGAGGTGACCTGATAGAGGTGTATAAGATGTTGAGAGGTATTGATAGAGTGGATCCTCAGAGGCTTTTACCCAGGGCTGAAATGGTTGCCACAAGAGGTCACAGGTTTAGGGTGCTGGGGAGTAGGTACAGAGGAGATGTTAGGGGTAAGTTTTTCATTCAGAGGGTGGTGGGTGCGTGGAATCGGCTGCCGGTAGTGGTGGTGGAGGCGGATTCGATAGGGTCTTTTAAGAGACTTTTGGATAAGTTCATGGAAGTTAGTAAGATAGAGGGTTATAGGTAAGCCTAGTAGGTAGGGGCATGTTCGGCGCAACTTGTGGGCCGAAGGGCCTGTTTGTGCTGTAGCTTTTCTATGTTCTATGTTCTAATTGCAAATTTTGGAACAAGCTACTTATGATTTTTGGTGTAACTATTTCTATCATGGACCAACTGGATCTGATTTTATAAAGATTTTCGACACCACCAAACCTTTATTTTTATATAAAGTGTATCTTCACACACACACACTTATTTCCCTTTGGGGAATAGTGGAGCAAGTGGTGGAAGGATTCCTGAGCTGATTATCAGCACGTTGAACCGCATTATGTCTGCTCCTTCCATGGCAAACAAGACCTGACATCGAACTTGAACCTAGAGCTTCTGGTCCAGAGGTAGAGATGCTATCCACTGTGCCACAAGACCTTTTACCAAACCCTTAACTTCTTATGTTGGAAGAAAGAGAAAAAGTCAACCCAGCTGTACCTCATGGTTCAGCTGGCAAACAAAACACAAAGGGTGAGATTCTCCCGGCCAGCTGTGCTGCTCGAGCAGCGCAGGGAGGGTTGCCCCTTGGGCAGTGCCAAGGGGGTGGTTGAGAATCAATCAGAAGGCTGGCAATTGGGGAGATTCATTCAACTAACTATGCCGAAAAGACGGGCGGGAAAGTTTTCCATTTTCCCGCCTGTTGTGCACATAGTTTTTTTGCCCCCGAAGTGTTAAACTGAATAATCTCTTCCACCCAAAGAAAAGGATATGGTGATTGTGATAGTTCACTCATTTGTGCATATTAAATTTATTCTGCTTACTATTATAAATTAGTGCTGAGTGCAGCCAACATTTACCTGCACATGTCCAAAGCTGTCCTGATATTGCAAGTGTCTGGTGCTACAATAAGGCATCCTGCACCTCTGAAAAGGAAGCTGCACTTTGGCTGCAGGAAGTGGTAGGAGTTATTTCAAAAGGCAATGTGGGTTGTGAGCAATTCTTTGAGCAATGGCTGAAGATGCAAGGGAGAAGAGTGCCAAAGCTCTCAGATAATGAACTGAGTGCTTAGTGGAAGAAGTGGAAAGAAGGGGAGACATCCTGTATCCAGAGTTGGGCAGGAAGCCTTCCAAACAGATACTCAGGAGGTCGTGGGAAATAGTAATGACGGAGGATATGAATAGAATATGGATGCAGTACAGGGAAGAAGTTTAACAGTCTCACACCCCTTGTCAAGGTCAATGGATGCATCTTCAACTGGCACATCTTACCAATTGCACCACTTGCTTCATTCACTGTGTTCAAGTCATTATTCCCTCATCACCAATCTCCATTAATCAGGACTCAATGCTCAATTCGCAAGCTTCACGGTAATCTCATCCAATTAGCTCATACACACTGGCATGGCCACAGTCTGCCGGCACCATCAAGGCCTTTCGTGCCCGCTGGACACTGCAGAGACTGGGGTGCATTATCAAACCCTTTAATCATATTTTGTTTGATGTTTTCAGTTTCCTTTGAGATTCTGTTTACTTTGATGCAGTATCCATTTAAGGTACTGCATTTTTAATTTATCCCACAGTTTGTTGATTTAGTTAACACAAAGTAATACACTGGCATGACAGTGATATTAGCCAAACATATCACTGACACATTTCCCTCTTTCTTGCAGGGAATGGTGGTTCACAACAATGTGCAGTAGTAAGAACTGGAAGATGACAAGCTTACCTGGATGTTTTAACTTCCATGGAGCGGATAATAAAGGCCATAATGGGAAGGGACATCACTAATATAGCCACTGGTTGGGCTGAAGAGATCAAAGATGAGTGTACATGAATACCCAAGTCTCCTCCTCTCATCCCATTTCTGCCTCATTTCCCAATCCCTGCTGAATTACTTGTGGCATTTGGTGTAAGCTTGCACCTTTTACATCCTCCTCTTTCCTCACCACAACTAAACCCCATCACAGTCAGATACCCAAGGATTAGAGCCTCCCTGATCAGTGGAGGAAGAGGTAGAAGACAATGAAATTGCAAAGACATCTTCACTTATCCAACACTAGCGACCACCAGTACAGATTTACACTGTGCTCACATTGCCCTGCTTTGAGTCTGCAGTTTTGGCTGCAGCGGTGGGCAGATTTGAGTCATGACCTCTTTAGTGAGAGAAGTTGTCTCAAGCATTGATCTTCACTGAAGCTGGGATAAGAGAATTGCTCCCTTAAGTTGCTCTGTGGATATAAGCTCCAGCTGAGAGTCTCTCGCCCTCCCTCTTCGAACAACTTGTCTTCACAACCTTTCTTCATTCTCATAGTCATGTTCAACTGCAAGAGGGCGGCCTAGTCTTGAAGCAAGTTATTTCAGCACTAGCTTTTACATAGAACATAGAACAGTACAGCACAGTACAGGCCCTTCGGCCCTCGATGTGCCGAGCTTTGTCCGAAACCAAGATCAAGCTATCCCACTCCCTATCATTCTGGTGTGCTCCATGTGCCTATCCAATAACCGCTTGAAAGTTCCTAAAGTGTCCGACTCCACTATCACAGCAGGCAATCCATTCCACACCCCGACCACTCTGAGTAAAGAACCTACCTCGGACAGTACTCTAAATTCCCATACTTTCAGTAAATAAATACATTGGGAGATTAGACAGTTACCATCTTGCATTGTTACAAACCATATTATCATCTCCACGTGGCTTAAATGAGTTATTTGAAGTGTAGTTGAATTGCAGCCACATCCCCTGTCTACCTCCAGCCTTGCCTCCTGGTCTGCCCCTTATCAGCCCAGCCTTCTGATCGATCTCTTGCAGCCTAAACTTCTCTGCCTATCATTACCCCACACGGCCTCTGACCCATCTCTCATTTTGCTTTTCTCTCTCTCTCTTCCACCACCCCCCACCTCCCCCAATCCCAACCTTCCAATCGAACTCCATTCACCTGAACTGCTCAACCTGCCGTTAGCTCATGGCCTCATGTTTTCCACCTTGGCCTGGTACTAACTCTACAGACTGATTGTGACCTTCTCCACCTGTCCAGTTCTATCGAAAGGCTTTATTAAAACCTGTCAAATCAGTGCGCTGATGGATTTTATAAAGAGTAGGTGATCCACTTCCACGGATTCCTGCCCAGCAGTAAAGAAAACCAACTTTATGGCTCCAATTCATATCATCCATGTTTCTTTGAAGCAGCAAGCATCAACAGCACACATGGAAAGGGCTGGTGGCTTAATCAAATATCTTCATTCTTTAAGAAGTTGGACATGGAGTATTTCTGATCGGAGCAAACCTAAATTGCTTCTCTCTGTACCAACACCACAGACACAGAACCCGAAGCTGTCTGAAACCCTGTGTCGTGATATATGTAAAACTGGAAACTCTGGGGAACTTTCATTTGGTCTTGTTGACTTTAGCATAAGCAAGCGGGCTGACATGCATGCAACCTCCAAAGGGACACCTTGGTACCTGAGTATTATCGGTACAGATATCTCATAGAAACATAGAAACCCTACAGTACAGAAAGAGGCCATTCGGCCCATCGAGTCTGCACCGACCACAATCCCACCCAGGCCCTACCCCCATATCCCACCCGCTAATCCCTCTAATCTACGCATCCCAGGACACTAAGGGGCAATTTTAACATGGCCAATCAACCTAACCCGCACATCTTTGGACTGTGGGAGGAAACCGGAGCACCCGGAGGAAACCCACGCAGACACGAGGAGAATGTGCAAACTCCACACAGACAGTGACCCAAGCCGGGAATCGAACCCAGGTCCCTGGAGCTGTGAAGCAGCAGTGCTACCCACTGTGCTACCGTGCCGCCCGATACATATTGCATACAAAGAGTTGTGTTTTTTTTGCTCATTGATTTGATTTAGCAAATAGTATTAACCAGATATTATCAAAGCCATGTTAATCCTCTAAATTTATTAGTGGTAAAGTCTGTATGACAATATCCTATGATATCTCCACACGAGGACAGCAGCGATATATGACAGCATCCTCTATAAAGTCCACAAGATAAACAGCTCAGCAATGCAGCACTCAATCATGATGACATTGGATTGCTCATCCAATTATAAAAATGACATCTTACAGTGGGGCTTGAACTCACAACCTTCTGATCAGTGGCAAGATTAATAGGAAGTAAACTGGACCATTGTGAAACTCTCAGAACTAAAGCTTCTGTGGTCAGTTGTGAAAATAGTTTGCTCAGTCTCAAACTTAAATGCTGAAGAACAGAAACAGTTTGACAGACGTAAGAGTGCAAAAGCAGAACTGGTATTGTAAAACTAATGGCATGTTTAATGGGCTGGACGTCCCACGACTGATACTGTATTCCTTTCCATTTAACCTTACTTATTACTATTTAGGACATACCAAAGAGCTAGATAGCCAATGAAATACTTTTGAAGTGTACTGTAGGAAATAAGGCAGCCAGTATGTGCACAGTGAGGGTCGACAGACATCAGGGAGAAAGCCTTACTCTTCTTCAAAGTGCCTGGGGATACTTTATGTTCAGCTGAGATGGTAGACAGTGCCTTGGTTAAATGTCTCACACCAACAATGAGCTGTGTTGAGAATGGTTTTGCAGATTAACTAACAGTCAAAAGGTAGCTTTGCTTGCTGATTAGAAAAATCTAAATTCTAAAATCAGAAGATCAGCTATCCTGAAGCAAACATAATTGGTAACATATACCCAATAGACAGAAAACCATGTTCACAATGTTGATAATTGGATATTTCACCCTTTCAGCATGACTGTCCAATACTTTTAGAGAGGTGACACAATTGATGCAATACTTTTTAAATTACTGACGCAAAATCGGGACACTAATTTTCCTTGTGTGGAGGAGCAGATAAACTCTAAAAGAGCTTTACTTGTAGAGAAGTATGCAGCAGACTGTAATATTCTGAGTGTCAGAGGTCCAATGTTTACCTCAAAATAAGACAGGGCTGGTGTAAGAATAGATTGAGTCTCATGTTGAATAAAAATGAAAGTTCTTTCAAAGCTCATCGATACTAGCGCCTCTGTTAATGAACAATAGGTCAGGTTCTAATGAGGGGGTGGGACTGTTAAATAAATAAAGGCTGATTAATCAATGGGTTAGCCGCTAAGCACAACTCACTCAATCAATCAGTTCAGCAGCATAAAGGATACAATTTGTGAGATGCCAAACTCATCACCCAGAATTTTTAAATAATTTTGAATGCATTACCACAAGTGTACAAGAGCTTCATGGTAGCTCCTAATTTACGTCAACTAGATGAAAACTTGTTGCATGTCAAAGTCACCCCATTCACTTCATTTGTGGTCTTCACCTATATAATACAGGTCTGCCTGGGGTTTGCACTTCCAGAGTAGTGTTTCATTTTAGTTTCTATATCAGTCACATGGGAATATATGTATACATATATTTTTCTGTTTTCATGTGCTGTATTTCTTTTTGGAAAACATTTTTCCCCATTGCAAGATTCTTTTCAATAATTG